>NC_044912.1:50904064-50990568 GCF_001633185.2 Quercus lobata | reverse complement strand
AAACGATTGAAAAAAAACCAGCGAGAAATCCAAGAGTCATACCCTTAACTCCACGAATCAGCATGCGCCACGTGGCCACGTTGCGTGTAGTGCCGCCACTGAGCATTAAATTCGAAACGGAACCCCAAGAGTCACAGACAGCTTAAGAAAACTTCTCATCTTCCGTGACCGTCATGACACGTCACAAACGACCACGAAACTTGGGGGGCAACTGATGGGAATGACGAGGTTACATCCCACAGACGAAGCTAACACTAATGACGAAGAAAGCACCTGTGACGAGTTCATCATGAATAACGAAGAAGCCAGTCATCACTGACGAAGGCAGGGGAGTCATTCAATGCAGTCCATCAATGACCTGGGCAGTTACCAAATCAACCAGGCAGACCGTTGGGAGCCTCTTAAAAGCCCCATTATTGGACCAAAAGCGTTACCAGGGAAAGCATTAACAACCACAACGGCTAGTCCCTAAAGCCACAGGTATAAAATCTTCACACAATCAACAGAAGGTACGGATACACATTCACACTCTGAGAGAGCATTCTCTGGTCTTTTATCTTGCTTATCATTTTATAAGGTACTTTCATTATTCTGACTTTGGCATCGGAGGCATTGTGGCAGACACCACACCGATGACCCTTATAGAAGACATCCGTATCAGCAAGGAGTTCCATCTGCCCACTTTGACTGATGAGCTCGTGCTTCATCAATTGTAATCTTGAAAAAAAAATTATTTGATTTATTAAGAGTTTTCTATAATTTGATGATCAAATTTTAATCGTATATAATTCGTTTGTATGTATATAAAATTTTAATTAAATTAAATTATATATATATTAAGTATAATAATATGAGAGAATAAATAATTTAATAATGTGTTATTATACCTTTTTTTTATTATTATAAATGTGTCATTATACTTAAAAACACTACCAAGAAAATATATATACATAATTATATTGAATATATTTAATTAATTGGGTTTTGATAAATATCTTATCAAATTACTATAAAACAAAAATCAAATCGTTTTTTGTGTGGTTATTGTAGGGTTAAGGGCCCAAATGGTATATTAGGCCTTGGGCTTTGGCCGAGAGTATAGTGATCCGAGAACAAATGAATGGTGTTGGATGGATCAAGCTTAGAGTCTAATGAGCAAGATACGGATGGGAGGGTGGTCCGAGGAGGAATGTCCCCTCAGATAGGTCAAGCACGGCTCAAATGTGTACCCTAAAGGTCCAAGATAACCTTCCAGGAAGCTCCAAAGATAGGGACGTGTGTCTCGAGTGTACCAGAGGGCTGGGAGCTTAGAAATATCTAAAGGAAAGCTGCTACCACCGCATTAAATGCTCTGCAACTAACCTTCTAGCTGCATTAATGTGGAGAAAATCCCTAAACAGTGCTGCCTTAGCTATCCCAACTTAGGGGTATCTGATGGGACAAGCATTCAAGTACTGACTTGGATGACCAACAAGTGGAGGACCAAGATCGTTCAAAGGAGACTATAAAACCTGGGAGACACTCCATGAAAAGGGGATCGGAAAAAGGAGAGAAACACTGTAGCAATAAGGAATCAAACTTGTAATAGAGCTTCAAGAGGAATTTATAGGACAACCTATTCTCTACAAATTTATTGTTTTGGGCATTTTGGGCCTAAGTCCATATACCTTTTGGGCTAAGAGTTCAAATCAGGTCCTTACAGTTATATATATATATATATGGTTGTTACTATGAAGTAGTTGGTTCTAATCTGCCATAGAAATATTGTAAATCAAATAAATTTCAATGAATATCGATTTTTGGCATTTCATTCCATTTTTATTTCCTCTTACAGCATTCACATCCAGTTTTTACAAATTTTCCCTGTGGGAGTCAAGGAGTCGAATATGAGATAGAAACTATGGGTCTAGCCCGAGGAGAAAAAAGGAGCCATACACATGTCAGATCTTGGCCCGAATCGAGGATCGAAACTCAAGGAAAAAAAATATAAAGAGGACAACCCATCGAGGAGCAAACATCCCTTGGGAATCCCCAGGCAAGCCCACAGTACTACTAGACAAGAAACCTAGAGAGGAGGAAGAGACAAGAAAGCGCAGGGGAGGGGAAATATCTAAATAAAGTAATCATCACCTCCGCATTAAATGCACTGTAACAACACAGGTAGCCGCATTAATAAAGGAATGACCTCTAAACAGTGAACTCACAACTTGCAGCAAAGTTTACCACCTCCAATACAACTCTAACGGGACAAGCATCCAAAAGAGAAAGCCTGGTTGTACAAGTCGAGGGCTAAGATGCAATCCTAAGACCTATATAAAGAAGAGGAATACCACCAGAATGGGGAAGGAGAAAAGAAAAGCACAAAAACTGAAGAACGAGACTTTGTATTAAAGACTCAAGCTTTTCTTTGATTAATACATCCTTGGCCAGACTTAAAAGGGCGTTGTTTCTTTATCGCTATATCTCTTTTGTTATCTTTGAAATTCTAACTATACTAGCTCTCTAACTAGACCATAATTACATGTCAAAGTTGATATTGCAAGCCCACACTCTAAAAATTAATTGTAATAGGCCTAAAGAATCTGACTCCACTATTCTAAGTGGGCTTTACGTTCCAGGACACGTACAATCCTATTTTATTATATCAAAAGTTACTTTATTTATTAAACCATACCATTTTACAACACCTTACCCCCCAAACTCTATTTTTTTTTTGCCATTTTATTTAAATATTCTTTTTTTATTATTTCTCTCTCTTCCTCTCTCTCTCTCTCTTCCTTAAAGTAACCAACAACCACAACACCACCACCATCACCATGCCACCACCATGCTAACACCACACCAGAACCATGCCACCGTACAACAACACAACCACCATGGAAACCCACCACCACCACCATCAATCATCCATCCCCACCACCACGAAAACCTTCCACCATCACGAACAACAAATACAGAGAAACTCACCCCCAAAACCAACAAGGCAACCCCCACCTCCACCACCATCAATCACCTACCACCACCACCACCACCACATCAGTCACAACCCCAACCACACCCACACCACCAGAGAAAAAAAAAACCAGCAAAAAAACAACCAACCACCACTATATATAACCCATCAACCACAACCATAATCCCCATCATCAACAACACAAACACCACCCATACCCAAATTAACTTAACCAAACTAGGACCATTAAGACCTCCACGGCCAAAACCCATCGCCAAAACCCATCACCAAAACCAATTAGCAAGCAGACCCATCACCACCCATGACCAAATCTGATTAGCAAACCCACGAACATGCCGTCGCAAACCATCATACCCATGCTGATCTCATAACCAAAACCACAACAACCGTTGATCACGCCGATCTCGCCACAAAAAATCACCCAGAAAAACACCACCACCACCGCCATAAGAGAGGAAGTGATGAGTGAAGGAGATCTCAGCTAAGGACTGAAGGAGATCTCGGCATTGTCAGAATCACTTTCTCGCTCATCTAGTGGCTGCTTGTCTCAAAAGTCAAGCTCATGCCTTCGTTGGAGCACGCTTCGGCCAACAACGGCGCCAGAAGAATGAGGAAGACGAGAGTGAGTCAGAGAGTGAGAGAGGGGGAGACGAGAGATCATAGATGAGGAAAGAGAGAGTTGAGAAAGAAAAGGAGACCATCAGACCAGAGAAAGAGAAGACAGTGGAGAGAGAGAATAAAAATGATTAAAAAACAAGATACAATAGTCTACAGTAATTTCCATAAGTAGAGCGCCCTTGTAAACACAAATTTTTCTCAATAGCAGAAAATCAATCAATTGAAAAGAAATATGGTTTGCAAATATAAATTTATATTGATAAATAATGAGTACAATCTCTATTTTAATTTTTTTACAAGAGAATGTCCTCTGATTCTATCTTCTTTGGACTCAACTCGATCAAGAATCTTCTTGACTTTAATTGGAAGATGGATTGATTGGTCTTCACAATAAATCTCTAGCTTTGAGCTTATTAGAGATTTATTGTCCTTCAAGTTCTTCAAGCCCTTCGAATTTTCTTCAAGTTCTTCAAAGATGCTTCAAGTTCTTCAAAATTTCTTGAGACGAAATTTCTCCAAAGCTTGGGCCTCTTGAAAACTTTGTGGTGAAAATGAGAGGGGATGTCCTTTATTTATAGTGATTTTAGAGGATAAGCTCCACTTTGAATTGATATACTTGAAAGTATGTAGTAGACTTTTAATTGGCCCAAATTTTTCTTAGAGATAATTATCTCTATTTATCTATTTTGATAAATATCATATTTTGATAAAGATAATAATCAATAAAGATAAATAATTATCTCTATTTAATTTATTTTAATAAAGATAATTATCTATCAATTTTGAATAGAAAATTTTATCTTTATATTATTTATTTTGATAAAGATAATTAACCATAAATTTTAAATAATTATCTTTATTTTGTGGGCCATATGACATGTGGCAAATTTTGATATGCCAATGTGATGCCAATTTGGATGACACATGTCATCATCTAATTTGATTAATTTAATGACATTAATTTAGAATTTGCCACTAAATTTTGATGTGGCATTTTATAATTGGCTTAAAATTTTGCCTCCTACAGCATTATAGCAAAATAGTAAAACTTTTAGATTTACAAGTCCAGGTAATGCATCATTTTTGTGCCTTATGGAAGACCGGATGTGAATGCTCACTAACTTCTAACTGTGGGTACACTTGTAATTAACTGCAATGCAGAGTCGGAGTTTATAAAGGAAATTGTTGAAACGATTTCGAAGATGCTAATAAATGGGGAATTATCTTCCACCCCTGGTCAACACTCTTCACCAATCATCCCGAAAACTTTTTTCTAAAAATACTGTAGATAAAGCTAAAATAGTGTAGTGGAGTTCATGAATAGTATTAAAAAGTGCAGTGGGACCCATGAATAGTACCAAAAATAAGTTGAAATTGCAAATAAACTAAAATTTTCAGCTTGTCCAAAATGGACACTTACCAACTTTTTTTTTCCTTTCTTCTTATAGTCCTTCGCTTTTTAAATTTTTTTTTTTTTGATAAGCTCTTTTTTTAAAATACTATCGGCAATCACCATTCTTTATTGTTTCTAAGTTAGGGGTCCAATGGACCAGCAAGTCTGGTTTGTGGAGAAGGTAAGCATGGCCCTCACAATTGGATCATTCTCAGCTTGATCTTTGTTAAAAGAACATGTAGTTTTTAAGTTTGATCACATAATTGATGTTTGGTTAGAGATGAATTGTCCTTTTTTTTCATTACTGTTGTGCCATCCAGACCAAAAGTAGTAGGGAACTTAGGATCCATCCATCCCTCCTTTTGCGAAAATATGCAACACTTCCACCTATATGATAAGTTCTTTGCAGTGACTACGAACTTTATAGTTATCATATCACATGCCTTGTTGCATGCTAATATATTAAAGATGTGGAAGCTAGGGGTGTCAACGTTCGACCCAACCTGTGAACATGACATGAACCTGACACGGGTGTTTGCGGATTAAGGTTGAGCCTTAGCGGGTTTGGGTCATATACAGGTAAACCCAAAAGTGACACGATAAGAAACGTGTCATAAGTAGGTCAACCTACGTAACCCACAATAGACACGTTTGACATGCCAATTTGTTTGTGTCTATAGACACTCGATTTTGCACCCATAATTTAATCTTGGAAGATGACTAGAGTGACCATTCATATACCCAAAATTTAGAGTTGCATTACATACATTAATTCATTCATTACATATCATAAAAATGATCTTGAGATTCTAACGGTAGTGACGGTATGTCAAATTTCCAAATCGGACCGTTGAATTAAAAATATCAAGAGATCAAGTTTTCATGGTCTACATGCATTTTGATTGGGTGGAATCAATCATGCACGATTAATTTAAATTAATTCTGATTGGTTAAACAATTAAAATTAATTAAATAATTTTGTGATTGGTTGTTGGTTAGTGCCAAAAATAGACCTGCTTGCATGAGAATAAAATGGATAATCAAATAACAAATAAATTGTGGATAATCAAGTCTTTTTGGAATATTTATCTACAAGATAATTATCACTTTAAAGACCTGAATATCAAGAAAAAGGGATTAATTTTTAGAATACGAATTAAAAACGTGTCTATGTGCAATCCCCGGCTCAAAAACCCTAAAAAAAGGAGTACAAATTGGTCCAAAACTCAAACACGAGCCTGGCACCCAAGAGCACCTGTTGGCACTCTTGGAGTGCCGATTGACCCAAAAGCTTGGCCTGGCCCGGGGACCCCCTGACTGAGATAAAGCCTATCTTTTTCAGATTTTTAGAGATAAGGACGTGTTTCAATTCGTATCTGATCTCTTTCAACTTATTTTTTAAGCATCCCAACCTTTATAAATAGAGGGGGAAAAAAAATCAGAATTAAGGGCTCTTCTTTTCTGACTTATCTGCTCCCCTTACGTTAAAGACGTTTTGGAGGCTTTTGCTTTAGGAATATCTTTTTTGTTAGTAAAGTATTTTAGACTTCAAAGAAGTGAATAAATTTATTTGATTTCTAAAATATTCTTTCATTTGAAGAGCACACTCATGCAAGAGGTATTTAGTTATTTCTTATGTTTTTCTTTTCTTTTTTCCATTAATTAGTATGTTGTTGTTCGTTGCATGAATGTGATTAGTATGTTTTATTATGCCTTGTTCTTAATACATAGTTGTCATGCTTAAATACTTTGTTGGAATTTTTTTTGACATGTTCTTTAACTGATTGTTAGTTTTAATTCTTTTCTTTGATTTCAAAATTTGCTAATGATCATCAAAGTTTTTTTTTTTTTTTTTCCTAAACTCAAAACTGATTTGTATTTTCATTAAATACAGATTTGATTTTTTTTTTTCTATCTCAAAACCGATATGTATTTTTGTTAAATACAGATCTAATTTTTTTTTTTCTGATCTCAAAACTGATTTGTATTTTCATTAAATATAGATCTGATTTTTTTTCCTAAACTCAAAACTGATTTGTATTTTTATTAAATACAGATCTGAAAATTTTTCTAAAAAAGTTTTCTTTTTATAAAATTGCAGATTTTGAAAAGGTTAAAGTCTTTATTTTAATATGTGATGCATGCATAATAAGTTTGTCTCATGAATGTGAACCGTCTTTCAAAAGTTGTTTATTTGTTTTCAACAACAGATCTGATTTTTTTTACAAACTGAATCTCATTTTTTTTTTAACTTTTCAAAACAGATCTGATTCTTTTTAACAAAATCATTTTTTTTTTTTACAAAAATAGATCTAATTTTTACAAATCAAATATCTTATTTTTTTTTTTTAAACTTTACACAAAAATAGATCTGATTTTTCTTAATAAAATCTTTCTTTTTTACCCTTTACAAAAACAGATCTTATTTTTTTTTTTTAATTTTTAAAACAAATCTAATTTTTCTTTTAAAAGAAAACATATTCATAAGGCAGATTTACTTAAATTAATTTTTGTCAGTGTTTGTCGTGTGCATTATACCATATCATTCAACATCCTGCAAAAACGATATATAATGGTCATTACAGTCTAGAAGACCAGACTCTGCCTGGGCAGAACGAGTGCCTAACACCTTCTCATTCCGTAACCTAACCCCCAAGCTTAGGATTTTTGGATAGGTAGATTAGTGTTTTGTTTTTTTAATTTTAGTAGATTGTAACTAGGACCAAAGTTTTGTATTCTTTTGCATAGATTGTAACTAGGACCAAAGCCTTGTAAGGTTAATTTACCAAATTGTACTTTTGTTATTCAATCAACGACATTTGAAGTATTTGAACATGTAATTTTATTTATTTTTTCTTTTTTTTTTGTATAAAAAATAAGTAGTGACTCCACACCACTACCTAAAAGAGAGGTGCCCTTAAAAGCACTAAAATCTCTTTTTTTAGAGCACTCCTTCCTTCCAAAAGAAGCACGGTCTCTCACAGTGGCGACTCCGCTGGGGATGTCGAGGGCTAAGTTTCGTGTTAGACTTTAAGTGACCAATTATATACCCTTGTTTTTTGTATGATGTTTTTTTTTGTTTGGTTGTCTATGTCTTGAAATGTTTGTATGATATTTTTTTTTGTTTGTGTTGTCATGTTGATTGTTCAAAGTTTTCCCTAACTGTCATAGTGTGTAACATCAAAACAACACATGTATGCACTCATCTCAACAAATGGTGGTAGTAACCACAAATCACAGGTCTTCATTAGATTTGGGTACCTAGTGATGAACTCACCAACTCATAGCCCAAAGTCACTGGATCATTTTTTGTTTGTGTTGTCATGTTGATTGTTCAAAGTTTTCCCTAACTGTCATAGTGTGTAACATCAAAACAACACATGTATGCACTCATCTCAACAAATGGTGGTAGTAACCACAAATCACAGGTCTTCATTAGATTTGGGTACCTAGTGATGAACTCACCAACTCATAGCCCAAAGTCACTGGATCATTTTTTGCTAACTATAAAGGATAGGACCATGTTGTTTGGACCAACATAATGTTCATTACATTACAAGTTGGGAGGTGTAACTCCTAGTTAGAGAAACAATCGAAACAACAAACCCACCTACAATGTAATGACTTAGAACCTACCCTTAGGCCAGTCCAGTTTAAATTGCATTGGCATGTGTTGTATTTGTTTGGTTGTTGATTGGTAGGGGGACCTAGCTTTGAATGGACCAACCAAGACTTTTTTTAGGGATAATTGATCAAAGACAGAGGAAGACTCCAAAGGAACTAAGACTGGACACTCAAGCTAGTAGTCCCAATTCAAGCCCATCACGATACTGAGCCCAGTGAGCATAAGAAGATACTCCATTGTTGCAACATCACAATCCCATGGTCGACTTACAAGATAGTCCAAGCCACAAGAAGTCCGAAAGACTCCTCACTATGGCGGAGGGGGAAACATCCAATATATTTTTAGGTTTATGGGTTTTAGCTCTACGGCTAAAGCAAAGGGTAGGAATTGATTTGTAAAGAAATCATGCTTACTGTGTGGGGGGATGAATTCAATTTTGGGCTGAGGCCCAAAGGGCTTGAAAGCTCATACTTGAAAGGACGGGCTAGACCCATCTATATGAGTCAATGAGTCATAAGGTGAAATGTCCCCCTAGACAATTCCCACGGAGTTCTAGATATGCCACCAACATTGAAGCTCACATCCAAGGTAATAAACACGAGTGACCTTGGAGTAGGCAAATGAGTGATCTTGGGGAACCAATTCCTCTTTTAATCGAGATGCCACTCTCAACGGGTATACCTCGGGAAACACCCTAAGAGGATAACGATCACAGAGACTGTCACCTCTGCATTAATGAGAGGTTCTCTATCTAATCTCTTTCGCATTAAATACATAAAGGACAACATGAACAGTACAGATACCCTCCCAAAAGTCTTGTTTCAGGATAAGAGTAGGGGAATACCATGGAAAGAGGAGGTAAATATCCCCAAGAAATCTGGCTGGGAGCAAGCCAGCTAGAGAAAGAGACCAACTGGAGAGAAAGGGAAAGAAAGATGCTTATAAAAAGGGAGGAGGTTGCAACCGGGGGGGGGGGGGATTGAGAAATATTGAGAGAACACTTAGAAAAGAGTTAAAAGGGAGAAAGAGTCATATGGTGCTTTTCTTTTCCTTTCTTTAATTGTTGTTCCCCTGTACCTCGGGAAGGCAATTAGTATGTCACTACTCTTCATATTTGTAATCCTATTCTCTTAATCAGTTGTTTGAGCTTCCCATTGTGGAATTTCCACCTTGTTCTTGTAATAAATAAATTGTGCTAGTCAGTCATACACAAAATCCCACTATTCCGAATAAATAGTGCTTTTTATTGTGTTTCCGTCCCCCACACTTACCTTTAACCATTGATTTAATCTTTTTATTGGAAATAAAATTATTAAGGGGAGAGACCAGGAAAAAAATACTAATTAAAGTCTCTTCTTCTTTTCTTTTTTTGGAGGGCTTCAGGGTTGGGGTTATACTCTCCACATGGCTTGTACATATGTTGCATAAATGTGAAAAGAAGAGAATTTTTTTTTTTTTTATCCAACTTCAAGCCATTGTAATATCTTAATTAAACTTGCCCAAGCATTGGAAAATTTATTGGTTTTGAAATTAAAATTTTTTATAGTTTAGTAATCTATTCATGTACCATATATTGTATAACTAATACTTGAAATATGAATGGAGAATGAGCAAGAAACCTGATTACTTATTAAGCAAAGGAAAATGTTGAGAAATGATAATATTGGCTATTTGGAAAGAACTTTTATACAAGAGAAGTTATGCTTTGATTTTTAGGACACTTCTTCAGTGGTAATTAGAAATGTTGGTCACTTGAAAAGGAGTTTGCAAACCTCTTTTAATTCTTTAATGGGAAGTGCCTTTGTTAACCTTCTAGTAGGTGCAGAATTGTCAACAAATTGTGTTGTTCTCGTCGATTTTATGCTAAATTACCAGAGTGAATATTTTCGAAATTCTGTCACCAAAATGGTTCATATTCCATGGTGCCTAAAACAAATTTATATCTAAAATGCCAAACTACTATAATTTCACAAAGACACGCATCTGCTGGAGTCCTTGTTTGAAAATTCAACTTTTACCAACTAGGAGACCCATTTTTACTTTATTCTGAAGGTAGAATTGAAGAATCGGAGACTAGAATACAGTTGGTCCTCATTAAGAAGCATTCTTTAGATTCCCCTATGGTTCTATATAACTTCTGTTTCTAGATATTTGCATTGATCTGCTTTCATCTTACTTCTTTTTAGGAAAGGAGTTGTGTGAGGGTCCTGTGCCTTGCCTAGATACGTGGTTTTTCATGTTATTGCTCATTAAGACACTTGCTGTTGATAATATTATTGTGGAAGAAGAATGTGAACTTATTGATGGAAGTGACACAATCCTACCAATCAAAGGATGGTAAAATAAGGTCTTGGGAAAGCGTGGCAAGAAGTAATAGATGTGATGTAAAGTTGATACATATTAATGGGCCTAATTTTTATTCATAAAAGAATCTTTCTAGATGGCCCACCTTTGCATTTGTTTAATTGCAAAGAGATCAGGTCGATCATGCTTGAATTGGGTCACTCCACGTTAGGGGACCTAAAAAAAATGATGTCTCTCTCTAATGTTATGGGACTTATAAAAAAATTTTGCAGGAAAACGCCGCTATTCACTATAGGGCTTAAAAACGCCACTATAGGGCCCCTTGAACCTGTTATAGGACTTTTTGCAGGAAAACGCCGCTATAGGGCCCGAAAAAGTAATTATTTTGCTCTGTTGCTAAATATTTCAAAAATTAATGCTAATGGGCCATTTTGGCCAGCTTAAAGGGCTTATATTCTATTTTCATTGTTGCTTTTTATTGTTTTTCTTCCATGCAAATTTGGTTCTAGTTAGAGCTCCTCCCTTATATTCCTGATCGGTCTTGATATTTGCCTCTATGGTATTCTTGTGAGGCTTCTTATATTCCGGTTTGTTTATTTGTTTTCTTTTTTTTATTATTATTTTTTTCAGCTATGCGACATTTGATTGTTGAGGCTTTAATGCAAGGAATCTGATGGGGTAAATTCTAATGGACACATTGATATATTCTTGGCCACGTCAAGAATGAATATGATCCTGTATTAGATACTTACAAAACGAAGGGTAATTAATGGAGAAGTGCTACGTTTACAAATATTTTCACAACAAATCATAGGTGATTAGTTGTTATTGACTTATTAGTTCAAATTTGAACTTACCACTAAGATTATTTTTTTACCCCAACAATAACAACTTACCACTTAGGATTTATTGTAAAAATATTGTAAACATAACATTTCTTGTAATTAATGTGATGTATTAATGGATATTATGACATTTTGTAAAATTCATTGTTATTGGAAATTTGAAGTCCTTACTCCTTGGAGATATCAATTCTAAATTTCCAATATCTTTTTAGGGTTTTTGTGGATGTCTTATAAATAAGACAAGTTATACACCTCACTATAGTCATTTAAAACGTTATAAACAAGTTCCTCAAAAAAAAAAAAAAAACATTATAAACAATATATTATTGATACGAGTATTAAAAGAGAGTAATATGAAAACCTTGGCACAATACATTTGGTTTGAGAAGAAATATACTTATGTTAATACAAACTTATGGAAATAAATAATACTTGTAGGGTTTGTAAATGAATATTTTTTATACAAGTATTAAAAGTTCAAAATTACCTTAGAACAATATATTTGGTTTGAGATGAAATCTACTTATGTTAATATAAACATATGGTAATGAATAATACTTGTAGAGTTGTAAACAAAAATTGTTGATACGAATATTAAAAGTTCAAAATTAGTTCATTTAATTTTATTTTGAACACAAGTTGAACTCAAACTCATCACCAATTTGAATTTCATAAACAAATTTTGATCCAAATACAACTTTCATTTTTTGAATCCTTTGTTAAAGAACTAAAAATGAAAAGAAAAAGGGAAAGGAGTTTCCTTGCTTTAAGAGTTTTAAAAGAAAGATGATCAAAGTTGCTATATTTCCAAAAATAAAAATAAAAGAGGTCTAAAATAAATAAATATTATTATTTGGATTAAAAAAATAGAAATTAAAAAAAATCATAATTCATAATCAAATGATTCAAATTCTTGCATTTGTTGAAGATCTCGAAAACCCACATCATATTCATAGGAAGGAAGAACTTGAAGATTCGCAACAACGAGAAAAATAATGAATGTAAGAGAACCAATAATAGGAAAAAAAAATGGCTTAAATTAAAATATAGTTGTTTGCGTCATGAGTCATGATGTTTGCAAAAATGGATACTGTAATTTATAGCAAAATTTAGATTGAAAATATATGGCTTCAAAGAAAAGGAAATGCAAAAATATATATTTTACAGGTTTGGAAGAAAAAAAAATCTGATAAAATATATCAAAAAATTAGAAAATATATTTTACCTAATGGCTACATGAAATAGATTCACATGCTCTTTGAAGCTTAAATCTTGGCAACAAACTTGGTTGTAGTTTGAAGTTACAACTTCACTTAATATATTTTTAGTTGATGTGAATTTTGAAAAACCCACCATTGTATTACATTTTCTAAATATATTTTCCATGCTTGCAAATTTTCAAGAAGATTAAATATCAAGGTATGTCATTAATTATATGTTTAAATTTTAAGTTTTTTTAATGTAAAATCATATATAAAAAATAAGTTTATTGATCGAATAGTAAATAACATCCGATGGTATGAAATTTGAAATATGTATTAAGAATATAAATGACATGTAATCCAATGGTTGGATTTTCAAAATATATGGTCATGTTAATTTTTTTAGCTAGGGTGAGCCCACATTCTTAAAAATTGGATTTTTAGATTTTGCTAATTTAGGGACTGTTTGGTAAGAGAGTTTAGGTATTGATTTTCAAAATGGTTTGAAAATTGTGGTATAAAAAGTGTCGAAAAATCACATGTTTAAAATGCTCATAATGCAAAAAAATGTATTTGACACCATGTTTCTAATAACATATTTTCAAAAGTGAAAGACACAATTGAGCGTTTGATATGAGTATGTGTTTTTAAGAAATAAAAAGTGTGTTTGATGTGTTGTCACTTGTCAACATCTGCAAAAGATGCCTTGAACCATGAATACTTGAAGGAGAGGGATGATTTAATCCTTCCATAAAGGGATTGCGGAATATTTTTTTGCTGTTTGTACGAGATACTTCTACAAATTGAAGCTCACACTACTAGTATAGTTCTATCTTGCTGCTATTTTTGTAAATTGTAACACTACTATATTTCTAGTAAACAATGGTTCAAACGAAGGGAGGGGGAGGAATAGTACATACGTTATGTTAATGTATAGTTCTGAAAATACGTTTTGATAGATGAAACATAAATAGATAACATGTAAATTTTGATAAATAATTGAATCTTAATGTGAAATGAGCTTGCTGTTTTGAGGCTTAACACAAATAATTATGAACCTTGAATTTATCTATGAACAGGGGCGTAGCTAGGTGGAGTAGGAGTTAACAAAGCACATTTTTGGCACTTACACCATCTTTGGTTGGAGTGAAAAGGAGAGGATGAAAAATGTCAAAAGGGTGAGGAAAAATGGAGGGGAAAGTAGGAGTTTTACCATGTTTGGTTGAGGTGAGAATGAAATGGAAAGAAAATGGGAGAGAAATTTCAGCTTAGAACTCTGTTATGCCAAATGGTCTAATGGTGAGCACCAATTGAAGAAGGTGCTCGGTTTTATCTTAAAACCATCTAACTGAATTCTTTTTTATTTTTTTTATTTTACAAGCAAAATGATTGCCATCGGTCGATTGTTGAGCACCTCGTATGAAATCCTAATGCCATGTGGTCCATAAATTGGAGGAATTCATACATACTATAATTGCTGTGGATATGAGAAAAATGGGTAAAAATGAGCTATTTTTCTAACTTTTACTAAAGATTATAATGTACTGTTAATAGTTTCCACATCTTTCACTCATTAGCATGGAACGAGCCAATGTGATATGATAACTATAAAGTATAGACTATAGAGTAAAGAAAATAGCATATAGGTGGAAGTATTGCATACTTTCATAAAAGGAGAGATGGGATGAATCTAACAGAATAAGAAAAAATTCCTCTATTGAAACATCAATTATGCAATCATACTTAAAAAGGTATATGTTCTTTCAACAAATGGTACATGTCCACGTTCAAAATTCAAATTTTCTTTACTCATTGTAATTATCGAATTACATTTATATAAAATAAAATACAAAAAAAAAAAAAAAACAACAACAACAAAAAAATAAATGTAACAGATAAAATGAGTAAAGCAGGGAAGGAGCCGAATGGGATAAATCGACTGGGGGAGGAATAGGTTTCACTTGCAATCCTTACTTGGCAATCTTAAAGTCTTATTGCTCTACACGCAACGTCAAAGATTTTAAATAAATAAAGCTAGTAGTTCCAATTCCAAGCCCATCACGAAATTGAAGCCCGTGAGCATAGAAGATACTCCATTGCTGCAACATCACAATCCGGTGTTCGACTTACAAGATAGTCCAAGCCACAAGAAGTCCGAAGACTCCATCACTATGGCGGAAGGGGGAGAACATCCAAACACTAAAGAACCCATGAACACTCAAGAGCTACTAAACACCATGGTAGCTAGTCAACTCCAATTGAGGGAGGACATGAATCTTATGGTACAACAGTTCCAGAACCTGAAGGGTGGCCAAGAGGAGAACAAGACCGATCATACTTCCCCAACCATGGAGGGTGAGAAGAAAATCAACGAGAGGATAAACAAGGTGGAAGAGATGATCCAGAGAGCTCGCAAGATGGAAGACCTCATGGACTACCAATCATTCTCACTTTTACCCGATGTGAGATTGCCTCTCAAGTTCAAGATGTCGACCTTGGACAAGTTCGATGGGACTGGTTGCCCAAAGTCCCATTTGAAGATGTACATGAGGGTCATGCAGCCCCTAGGAGCAACTGAAGAACTACTTGCTCAAATGTTTCAAAATACCCTGACTGGGCCGCTCTTAGGTGGTTCCTCTACCTAGATGATGCTAGAGCAAGGAGTTGGGAGGACATCTGCCACGAGTTTCACAATCAATATAAGTACAACATAGAGGTGGATGTGACAAGGAGAGATTTGGAGACCACTAAGCAAGAGCCGAAAGAATCTTTCTCCACCTTCATTAGTAGGTGGAGGTCCAAAGCTGCACAGATGATGAATAAGCCAAGTGAAAAAGAACAATTAACCATGGTTGTAAAAAATTTATTACCTGTATACCACAAGTATTTGTTTACTTAGTATTTTCCTAATTTTAAAGCTTTGATTGCTGCTTCCTTATTTTTGGAATATGCTATGGATGGATCACGGTAGGCAGCAACTAGTGCTGAGTGCTTCGGTCTTTCATTTACCTGGAGTGGATGATACTTTAGTTCTTCTGGCAATATCATTGAACCAGAATTATTTTTGCAGTTTTAGTAAAGGCTCTGCAAGATGTTAATGGAACCATGTGGCACAACTCATTTTTAGGTTTGTGGATTGCAACTCTACGGCTAGTGCAAAAGGTAGGAATTAATTTCTAAAGAAATAATGTTTGGGGGGGGGGGGGGGGGGAAGTGGAGAGGGGGTGATACTCGATCTCTACATGTCTTGCATATGTGTTGCATTTAAAAAAAAAAAAAAAAAAAACTATTGTTCAACTTCAAGCCATTGTAATACCTTAGTTAAACTTGTCCAGGTACTGGAAAATATTTGTTTTAAAATATAATTCCTTTGTAAAAAGTTAAAAATTCTTATGAACTAGTAATTTAATGCGTATAACATATGTTGTATAACTAATACTTTTTTTTTTTTTTTTCTTTTTTTGAGAAGGAATATAACTAATACTTAAAGTAGGAATAAAGGATGAACAAGAGACTTGCTTATGTATTTAGCAAAGGAAAATGTTAGAATTGATAGCATTGGCTATTTGGAAAGAGCTCTCGTGCAACAGAAATTAAGCCTTGATTTTGAGGACGCTTCTTATAAGGGAATTAGGCATGCTGGACCCTTGAAAATGAGTGTGCAAACCTCCTTTGATTATTTAATGGGAAGTTCCTTTGTTCACCTTCAAGAAGTGCAGACTTATAAAGGAATTGTGTTGTTCCTGATGATTTTATACTTAGTGAATGTTTTCATAATTCTTACATTAGAATGGTTCATTTTCCATGGTGCCTAAAACTCATTATATCTAAAATGATAAACTATTTTAACTTAACAAAGACACGTATATACTGGATTCATTGTCTGGAAATTCAGGTTTTGCCAAGTGCAATACCAATGTTTATTGTTGAAATACATCACTCGTGTCTGTTTCCATGAATCAAAGCATTTAATATATTTGTAAGGTAGAGTCAGAAACTAGAATGTAATTGTATCTGAGGAAGAAAAAGATTCCCGTGGTTCTACATAACTTTTTTTTTTTTTTTTTTTTTCTAGATATTTACATGATCTGCCTCCATCTTACTTCTTTTTAGGAAAGGCATCCCTGTAAGGGTCCTGTGCCTTGCCTAGGTATGTTTTTGTGCATTTTATTGTCTATATTCCGATACTTGAGGTTGCTAATAGTATCGAGGAAGAGAAATGTGAACTTATTGATGAAAGTGAGCCCTACCAATCAAAGGATAGAAAAACAGGTTCTGGGAAAGCGTCCCAAGGAGTTAGTTACCAGCTTGCACTTATTGGGAGATTATGAGGGCTTGTTGACACCACCTCAGTCTGTTATTTCAGTATTGTATGGCTTACTTGTTTAATGGAAGAACAGACTTATATATCTGTTTTGTTGCTTCATGATTCCCTCCCACAGTGGGTTCTGCCTATCTTTATTTATTTTAGTCTGTTATGATTTTAATTGTTTGCCAGAGGACACCATTCTTTTTATTACCAGATTGCTATATTATCTCCAATTCCTGCAGAATACTCTGGAGTGAATGATAGCTATCTGATTATCCATGCTCCATTTTTTAATGTCCTTGTTGTAAGAATATCAAATGCTGATTGTGTTCAGATGTTCTAACTTTTACTAAAGATTATAATGTACTGTTAATAGCTTCCACATCTTTCACTTATTAGCATGGAAGAAGTCAATGTGATATGATAACTATAAAGTATAGACTATAGAGTAAAGAAAATAGCACATAGGTTGAAGTATTGCATAGTTTCATAAAAGGAGAGATGGGATGAATCCAAGAGTTATCTACTTCTAGATAGTAATAACAAAATAAGAAAAAATTCCTCTATTGAAACATCAATTATGCAATCATATTTAAAAAAGTGTACGTTCTCTCAACAAATGGTACATTTCCATGTTCAGAATTCAAATTTTCTTTACTTATTGTAATTATCGAATTACATATATATATATATATATATATATATAAACAAAAAAAATAAAAAATAAAAAAACAACAACAACAACAACAACAACAAAAACATAAATGTAACAGCTAAAATGAGTAAAGCAGGGAAGGAGCCGAATGGGAAAAATCGACTGGGGGAGGAATAGGTTTCACTTGCAATCCTTACTTGGCAATGGAGTTGAAGGCAATATTCGGCTTGTAGCTGCTGAAGACTTCAGACTTCAGACTTGTGACTCTTTAAAGTCTTACTGCTCCGCACGCAACGTCTGAGATTTTAAATAAATAAAAAAACTAGAAAGTCTTTTCGTCAGATTCAAAAAGTAACTTCAAAGGGCCCCGCTTCCGACTAAAATAGTCCTGTTTAACTTACGATACAGAACACTCCCTCGCATTTGCGTGATCGTATATAAGGCTAACTGGCCCACAAAAAAAAAAAAGACGACTCCACTCAGCAATAGCATTTTGAACAGATAAAGCATCATTTTGCGAGATGATTATTGAAGAGTCTTCACCGTCACCGGCACTGGGATTATCAATCTGACGACGGGATTGAACGGTGGATGATTCCCCTTTTACTCTTTTCCAAATGACTTCAACAATTTCCTCTATAAACTCTGGCTCTGGACTGCAATTAATTGAACCCACAAAATTATTCTTATTATTATTATTTTATATAATTGAATTTTGTGATCATCACATCAACTGATGTTGAATAAACAGAAACTGAGTTATGAAATAACACCATAAACCCTAATTGGATATTCCTCGAAATTTTATTCCATCAACGAAAATACTTCAAAACTAACCAATTTAATTTTTCTTATCTAACGTATTATCAAATTTAATATCCATAGAACATCTAATTCTATGATTTAAAATTTTTTGATCATCAGATTCTAGAGAAGGAACTCTTAATAACTCAAAATTATAATTTCAATAATATCATCAAAATATGGACATCTACTGTATACGGAACATTTTAAAAAATAAAAAATAAAAATCTTACCGATGCGGTTTCAAATGCAATCCAGCCAAGTTTGCAGCGTCCGTTAAAGCAACCTTCCAACTGTTAACCTTGTCATCAGGGCCATTCAGCAACGCCTCCGACAAATTCCCCTTCTGTGTTCGTACCTCGGATGGAGACACATCATAGAAAACAGGGATGACCCTTTGATTGAACAGCCTTTTGCATTCCATGATCTTCACCAGCTCATCCAGGCACAAATGCGAAGTAGCATAGTTTTTGGAGAACACCACAACTGCAATCTTTGATGTCTCAATTTCCTTCAATAACTCGGGTCCAGCCTCTTCCCCTCTATACGCACGAATCTTTTTACGGTCAAAAGCGGCAAAGAGATGTCCGGCAAAGCTTGTGCGGGTATCTTCCTTACAAAAACTAACGAAGACATCGTATTCGTATTCAAAGGAACCAGCCATGGTTGCAAACACAGAGACCGAGTTGAGGTAATACCAAACCTGCTGCCCTAAACTCAAGAACAAAGGAGCAAGAACAGGTTCCTTAGGATTTTTTTTTTTGGTCTTTCCAATTCTCTCACTTCTTTTTTTTTTTTTTGGTTTCTTCTTTTTCTCTCTCACTCTAGTTTTTTTTTTTTTTTCGCTTTCCAATTTCTCTCTCTCTCTCTTTTCTCACTCTAGTGCAAATTTTCCAAAGCAGTGTGAACTTGACTTTGACTTTTTGGATGAAGGAAGATGCCAGGAAATTGCCATGAAAACGCAAGAGGATTGGGTCTAGTTTTACACTGCGTTTTCTTTTGTTTTTTTTATTATTCATTATTTATGAACCACTGCTTTTTCTTTTGTTGTTCCTTGCTTTTACAAAAATCAACATGCGGAAAAAGTTAGCATTCTAATTATTTATTGTAAATGTGAGATGAAGTTCTGTGACCGACTTGTTGATCACCAATTTTTTCTGAATTTATTATATTACTGGGCCTTATCGATTTGTTTTTTATTTGAAACCTAAGGAACAATAGTTAAGCTAGAATTTAGTGATTTGGAATTTTCTAATACAATATAAACTGTAGAGAATTTGTGGGTTGCGTTCATTTTGTACCTCAGGAAAAAATGTTTTACTAGGTTCTGACAGTCATGCCATACTCGAAATTGAAATTTATGTTTGTAAAATCACTCAAGAGCAAAGGAGCAAGAACAGGTTCCTTGGGATTTTTTTTTTTTTTTTCCTTCGTGTGCAAGTTTTCCAAAGTAGTGTGATTTTTGGCTTTGTGGGCGCATGCGCATCACGCGGTAGCAAGCACATGACAATTTGACTTTTTTGTTAAAGGAACATATCAGGAAATCTATATCTATATATTACTAAAAGCTGAAACGTAGCGTTTAATGCTGCTACGCTCATGTTGAGCCACATCAGCACCCACGTCATTATCTTTTTTCTTTCTATTTTCTTATAATTATTTTTAATATTTTTTTTATTTCATATTTACACTTCTCCAACCTTTCTTCATCCCTTACCTTTTCATACATTTTCATCTCCCCACTACTTCTCCAACATTTCTCCTTCCCTCACCTTCTCATCTCCCCACTACTTTCTACATTAATATCATTCTTCATCTTTCCCTTCATCTTCTTCTATTTTTGTCTCTTCTTATTCACACCCTCTTCCTATAAATTTGTCACTATCTCTTTCATTCTATGCATAGTTTTCCTTACTGAAAAAAGGTTCTCTCTCTCTCTCTCTCTCTCTCTCTCTCTCTCTCTCTCTCTCTCAATTTTTGGGTGGATTTTTATTTTTTATTTTTCTTGCATCTTCACTTTAGGTTGATAATTTTATATATTCTTTAATTTACTTTAGGTTAATGCGATTCAGTTTTTTTTTTTTTTTAATTGTTGTGGGTTTTTTTTCTCTCTCTCTTTAATTGTTAAATGCTATCCTATTGCATTATAAAGGAGTAAATATAGTATATAAAAATATAATATTATTCTACTACATAGCATGATTTGGATAATTTAATTTGATAGTTATTGTAATTTGATAGCATGATTTTTATAGTATTCAATTCAGATGTTAAACTATGAGACTTTAATCATTTTTGTTTATTTTTTAATCCTTTGTGGTGGACAAAGTACTTAATAATTGTATTAGAAGTACTCTATAATGCCATTTATTTAGAGAAAAGCAAAGGTTGGCTAAACAAAAATTATTGGATGAGAGACAAATTTTATCTTTCGCAATTTTACTTTAATTATTATTATTATTATTTTATAACAATGCATATATAGAAATTTAATTCTTAAGTTTTGCTAATTATTGTTTATTTGATAATATGTTTTGGGTGGATGAAATTACAATTTCTGCAAAAAAAAAAAAAAAAAAAAAAAAAAAAAAAAAAAAACCTTAGTAGATTATAAACAACAAATTGTTTTCCTAATTGGTCCAATTAATCATAGTTAAGTTTTATGAATTTTTTTAGTTACTTTTTTCAATGTTTTGGATTGTAGGCAGAAAAAATAAGTTTGTGAAAGTTTGTTTAAAACTAAAAGAATAATTTCCAAATTTTATATTCTTTTTAATGATTCACAAAATGTTATAACTTTTATAAAAATAAATAAATATTTTCGTTAAATTGCGTTTTGAATTTCAGAGAAAAATTGTATTTTTTTCATTTTTGTACAACAAAAATTATTAAATTTATGATTTATGATTGTTCCTATATTACATTTATGATTATTCTTATAATAAATAAAAATATAATTACAAAATGCATTACTCTTTATTAAATTAGTTTAAATTGTATAAAAAAAATTATTAAAACCATTATAAAAATAATTATCATGCGCAACGCGCAGGTCCACGACTAGTTGGCATAAAAACACAAAGCATTGTGTCCGACTAATTTTTTATTGTAATAGTGCTAGTTAGGGGACCGAATTGGTTGATTCACCAATTTTTTCTTTAAATATTTACACACTGATCAGAGAGAGTGGTCAAATGGTTGATGGTTTTCTTTATGTATGCATTTTCTAAAGAAATTTATTTGTGTGTGCCTTATTGATTTGTTTTCAATTTGATTTGCTACAACTAGCTATTCCTTACACATTTGTGGACTGGATTCATTTTGGTACCTCACGAAGAAATGTTTTAATAGCTTCTGACAGTAATGACATAATTAAAATTTATGTTAGGAAAATTACATCATGCAGAGTTCTGTTACAATTGAATCTCTATTACTATGAAAAATATCATAACAGCTTCAAAATTGAGCAATCTGAGTTTTCATGTTTCTAGAATTGCAATTGACATGCGAGTTAAAAGATGAAGCTCTTTTCACAGTCTCCTATACGCTATTACGAGTTTAAGAAAAAGTTCAAAAAATTTGTTATGAATATTATTGCATTGTCCATGTCCTCCAAAATTAAATTTGATGTATTAAATAGTTTAGCTGAAAATACTTAGAAGTAAATCAACTAGATTATACCTATTTTATTCAGATTATGATCAATCCCTCAAATGAATGGATTGGGTATTGGGACACCATGTCCTGATTTATGAGTATTGGGACCCCATGTACATTCTGTATATGTTGCTGAATATAAATAAAATCTACAATCTTTTTGTGTTGAATTTGTGTAATATCTATGATATGCACCATTAGAAAAGCTGACAATGGCATTAACCTTCTCTAGGTTAGGAATGGCATGCGTGGCAACGAGGAGCTGCATAGAAGACGTCAATAGTAAGAAGAAGAAGAGGAAGGAAGGTTAATGAGTATCCTGAAATTGGCACACGCTTGAAAGGGTATCTCATGAAGAAGATGTTAAAAAAGCACAGAGACTGATTTCAAGCCTCATCAGAGCTGCTGAAGAAGAGGTAGAGGTAATTGGAATATATAATATCAAATCCATTACCTCATAAATGGCTTAATCATCAAGAAATTGAGGCTTTAAAATTATGAGAATGTGTTCATTTTAAAAGAGTGTTTTCTGTATACACAGGTTGATAGAAATCCTTAAAAAGTAAAAGCCCTCTCCTTTTTCTTTTTTGGCTGCTTTTCATTTTATTACTAAGAAAATATTTTTGTCTTATATCTAAGGACATCCCATTTCATTGATGTCCATTCTCATTAATCTTTTGTAGCATGTAGGATGTCCCTTGTGATGAATTGAGTCAAATTGTTCAAGTAGCTAATTTTAAGTGTTGATTAAGTTTCTTATATGCAGGAAATTTAGGAAGCTGCTCAGAAAGGAGAACTCAATGAACTTGTTCTAATGGTCAAATAGAATCACCTTGATCTCGCTAGATGTGATGTAAGTTGGTCTTTTGTTGTCTCTAAATTTAGTACTTTTTATCTAATGCAATGTTGTTCTAGTGTAATGCTTTGGAAACATTTTTTTAGTGTGCCAATGTAAATGCTTGCAATCACTGATTACTGTAATGTTTAAATTTGATGGCTGCCATTATAAAATTCTCTGTAGGCGTAGGAGTGTTTGCTGCTTTTTTAGCATCAGTTTCGTAAGTCTCAAATATTTGTACTAAATACCTATACTGCCACTTCTTTTTCTTTTTCTTTTTTAAAGTTCAAGTTTGTTTTTACGCTAGACTTTGAAGAAACCAATATGTATGAATCTAGAATTTATAAGCATGAAATTCTCAACTAAATATTTATTATTTCTCATAAAGGAAAAGCTGACAGTAAAGAAGTGCTACAGAAGACAGAATAGTAATCAGTATTTTAGACTATAGAAGCTGGTAGGATTAGCTACTTCTAATGTGCAAGGCAGCCTCATTGATCAGGGACTGTGATGACCAAAGTTACTTTCAATTGCATAGTACTTATTATTATTTTGAGAAAGAGAGAGCCAATGGTCTTCTTCTAGGAGGTTTCTTTCACTTAGAAAAAAAAGAAGAAAAAAAGATGTATTATCAAACAAATAGAGAAATAAGAGATTGTTGAACCTTCAATGTCAATCTGATATCCAATACAATATCTGTAACTCTGGGAACTTCAAGCTCATATTGGTCATGGATTGAAACGGAAATTGAAATCTGTGATATCTAATCTCTCATTGTTCCCCAGTAGCTCACTGGTACAGCAGTTTGGCTGTCAATTGACTGGTCAAAGGTTTTACTAGATATGTCTAACAAAAATAAAAAATTTACATAAGGCTTCTTAATTTGTAATTTTGTTTTAACACAATAATTGGGAACTCCTCTGTCCTTTTCAACGTATGGCTTTCCCTTGTCCTTTTATTTGTTCCTTGTAAATCTTACTACTATAGTATGGGTTCAATAAAATTTGATGTAATGCAGTCTCTTTTATCTCTCTCGAGTGTTGATTTAGATTTTTATCTGTTATACAGAAGGGTTGGGGGGCTTCGGGTATTAACACTACTGTTCATAAATAAGTTCCTAGCTTAAAATTGATAGTTTCATTATGCAGATGGGTTAGAACTTTCAAAACCAAATTCTGAACTTTATTGAATCTTGTCCAAAATTGTGCTTATTTTTAGTGGAATTCCCTATGTAATTATTCCAGCCTAGCACATCTTGCCCCATAATTACTCCTTTAGGCTCTTTCTGTTCATTTTCTAGTTTCTTTTCTTCTTTATCTCCTTGGGAGAAAAGTAAATTATAAGATTTATATTTTACTTAATATTTTTGACTGAGATGAGATTTTGAATTGGGAGGCTACTCCTGCCATAAGACTTTTCTACGATCTTTTGAATATGCAAGATTGGTTGACGATGAAGGCTGGCTGAAGGAATGCAGAAATTGCATAGTTGACACCTTTCCAAGTGAGGATCCATTTAGCATTCTCATGCCAGCAGGATTTGACATCAACAAGGTATGCTGCAAATGTACAAATTATATGTCATATGGCTTTAGTTGAACTACATGATAGCCACAACTAGTAGCATGTTTATTGCATGACTCAAGATCTTTTGTAACAACATCACCCCCCCCCCCCCTCCTTTTCTTTCTTGAATATCTGGATTTTAGGCTTTACTCTTGACTCTATGATGTTAGGTTTTAGTGTTGACTCTATGGTGCCTTTTTTTTTAAAGTCTCTGATATCTACTGCAAATCAAGTTCATGGGACTAGTTGGTCCGCACTTTCACTACCTTATTTTTGGAAGATGTTATGGATGGATCACGGTAGGCAGCAACTAGTGCTGAGTGCTTCGTTCTTTGATTTACCTGGAGTGGATGATACTTTAGTTCTTCTGGCAGTATCATTGAACCGGAATTATTTTTGCAGTTTTAGTGAAGGCTCTGCAGGATGTTAATGGCACGATGTGGCACAACTCATTTTTAGGTTTGTGGATTGCAGCTCTACGGCTAGTGCAAAAGGTAGGAATTAATTTCTAAAGAAATAATGTTTACATTTAACCATTAGTATATTCTTTTTGTTGGAAATAAAATTATTAAGGAGGTGGTTGTGTGTGGGGGGGGGGGGGGGAGAGTGTACGTGGGGGTGATACTCTCCACATGGCTTGTATATGTGTTGCATTGAAAGAAAAAAAAAAAAAAAACTATTATCCAACTTCAAGCCATTGTAATACCTTAGTTAAACTTGTCCAGGTATTGGAAAATATTTGTTTTAAATATAATTCCTTTGTAAAAAGTTAAAAATTCTTATGATCTAGTAATCTAATGCGTATAACATATGTTGTATAACTAATACTTAAAGTAGGAATGGAGGATAAATAAGAGACCTGCTTATGTATTTAGCAAAGGAAAAATGTTTGAATTGACAGCATTGGCTATTTGGAAAGAACTTTCGTGCAACAGAAATTAAGCCTTGATTTTGAGGACACTTCTTATAAGGGAATTAGGCATGCTGGACCCTTGAAAATGAGTGTGCAAACCTCCTTTGATTATTTAACGGGAAGTTCCTTTGTTCACCTTCAAAAGTGCAAACTTATCAAGGGATTGTGTTGTTCTTGATGATTTTATACTTAGTGAATGTTTTCATAATTCTTACATTAGAATGGTTCATTTTCCATGGTGCCTAAAACTCATTATATCTAAAATGATAAACTATTTTAACTTAACAAAGACACATATATACTGGATCCATTGTCTGGAAATTCAGCTTTTGCCAAGTGTGATACCAATGTTTATTGTTGAAATATATCACTCGTGTCTATTTCCATGAATCAAAGCATTGAATATATTTGTAAGGTTGAGTCAGAAACTAGAATGTAGATATTTACATGATCTGCCTCCATCTTCTTTTTAGGAAAGGCATTCCTGTAAGGGTCCTGTGCCTCGCCTAGGTATGTTTTTGTGCATTTTATTGTCTATTCCGATACTGGAGGTTGCTAATAGTATCGAGGAAGAGAAATGTGAACTTATTGATGAAAGTGAGCCCTACCAATCAAAGGATAGAAAAACAGGTTCTAGGAAAGCGTCGCAAGGAGTTAGTTACCAGCTTGCAGTTATTGGGCGATTATGAGGGCTTGTTGACACTACCTTAGTCTGTTTCTAGATATTTACATTGATCTACCTTTATTTTACATCTTTTTAGTAGAGGGATTTGTGTAAGGGTCCTGTGCCTCACAGTCCTCACCTGGATATGTGTTTGTTAATGTTATTTGTCTATTACAACACTTACGGTCACTAATATTATAGTGGAAGAAGAAGGTGAACTTATTGATGAAAGTGAACGTAGCCCTACGAATCAAAGGATTGAAAAATAGGTTCTAGGAAAGCATGCCAAGGAATTAGTTACCCGCTTGCAGTTATTAGGTGATTATGAGGGCTTGTTGACACCACCTCAGTCTGTTATTTCAGTAGCCCAAAATATTGTATGGCTTACTTGTTTCATGGAAGAACAGACTTATATCTGTTTTGTTGCTTCATAATTCCCCTCCCCCCCTCCCACAGTGGGTTCTGCCTATCTTTATTTATTTAAGTTTGTTATGATTTTAATTGTTTGCCAGAGCACCCCATTCTTTTTATTACCAGACTACTATATTACCTCCAATTCTTGCAAAATACTTTGGAGTGAATGATAGCTATTTGATTATCTATGCTCCATTTTCTAATGTCCTCGTTGTAAGAATATCAAATGCGGATTGTGTTCAGATGTTCTCTTTGCATGGTTTGAATGATTAATTAAGACTTAAGAGTACCAAGCACACACTCCATCAAATGAGCTAGATGTTCTAACTTTTACTAAAGATTATAATGTACTGTTAATAGCTTCCACATCTTTCACTTATTATCATGGAACAAGCCAATGTGATATGATAACAAACAACGCATGACAAGCTACAAACAATAAAGAAAGGGCTATGTAAGAGACTGCACTTCTTGAGATGGTGATTTCAAAAAAGAGATTTGGGTGCTTTTTCATGGCAGCTCTCTTTTTGGGTAAGTGGTGTGGAGTGACCACTTATTTTTTATACAAAAAAATAAGAAAAAAAATAAATACAAAATTACATGATCAAAATATTTCATTGTCATTGATTGAATAGAAATAAATATAGTTTTGATAAATTGAATCTTACAAGATTTTGAGTCCTAGTTACAATCTTCCAAAAGAATACATGGCCTTTTGTCTTAGTTACAATCTACCCAAGGATAAAAAAGAAAGACAAAGCACAAGTCTACCTATCCAAAAGAATTAAGTTCGGAGGCTAGGTTATGAAATGGGAAGGTGTTAGGCTCCCATTCCATTTAGAGAGAGTCTGGTCTTCTAGACTCTAATGATCAATATACCATTTTTGCATGATGTGAATGATATGTTGAACATACATGACACACTTGACCAAAATTAACTCAAATAAATCTATCTTATGAATGTATCCTCTTTTTTAAAGAAAATTCATATCTGATTTTGTAAATAAAAAAAATTGATTTGATTCATTAAAAAAAATAAACCAAATCTGTTTTTGTGTAGATAAAAAAATTGGTTTTGTGAAGAAAATTAGATCTGTTTTTATATAAAGAAAGAACAAGGTTTTTGCTAAAAAAATATCAGATCTATTTGGAGCAAAGTTAAAAATGGTGATTTTTATTAGGAAAAATCATATCTGTTTTGTGAATAAGAAAATCTAGATTTGTAGAGAAAAAAAATCAGATTTGTTTTTATGAATAAAATAAGAAAAAGACTTTTTTTAGAAGAGGAACTACACTCATGAGATAAATTTATGTTACATGAATCAATCAAAAATCATCTCAACTTTTAATTTCTTCTTTTAAATTTCAAAATCTGCTATTTTGTGACAAAGAAAATTTTCTTTAAAAAAAACAAATTTGTATTTAATGAAAATAAAGATCAGTTTTTATAGTTAAAAAAAAAAAAATCAGATCTGTATTTAATGAAAATACAAATCAGTTTTGTGTGTTTAAAAAAAATCAAATCTATATTTAATGAAAATACAAATCAGTTTTGTGTGTTAAAAAAATTAGATCTTTATTTAATGAAAATACAGATCAGTTTTATGTGTTAAAAAAAATCAAATCTGCATTTAATGAAAATACATATCAATTTTTAATCTTAAAAAAAAATTCAGATATAAAAAATTCAAATCAGTTTTTAGTTTTAAAAAGATCTTTAATAATTAGCAGATTTTGAGATTCAAGAGAGAAATCATAATAACAAAAAATCTACTAAGAACATATTTAAAGAAAAGTTTAAACAACACATGGCAATATATCAGAAATTAGAAATAATAAAAACATCCTAAACCTATTCATGCATCATCAAACAAAATTAAGGAACACAAAAAAAAAAAAAAAAAAAAAGGAAAGAAATAAACTACCTCTTGCATGAGCGTACTCTTCTTAGTGAAAGAACATTTTAGGACTAAAAGAAATTTATTCAATTCTCTTTGAAGCCTAAAATATTTTGCTTACAAAAAAGAAATTCCTAAGGCAAAAGCCTCCAGAAAGTCTTTAACGTAAGAGAGAAAAGAAAAGAAGAAAAGAGCCAGAAAGAAGGAGGTTAGAAAGCGTGAAAAAGTGTGTTGAATTTTGAGAGGCATCCTTTATTTGTAAAAGCTGGGATGTTTGAAGAATTAGCTAAATGATCAGAATACGAACTAGGACGTGTCTTTATCTCTAAAAAATCGAAAAGGATAAAATTTATCTCAATGCAAGAGCCCTCGGGCCAAACATGAAGTTTGTGCCAATCGGCACTTGAGGGGTGCCGAATGACCCTCTTGGGTGCTAGACCTGCGTTTGAGTTTTAGTCCTGATAGTGTCACAAATCATCCAAGTCCATAACTCGTCCATATGTCTCGCCCAACGAAAGAAGCTACAGTAGGCGAAGAGAAAGTTCCAAGCGTTCTGGCGAACCTCGTCCATATATGGACGAGGAATACCTCATGGAATCTACACCATTTACGCAAGGCAAGCCTTCCAAGATGGTCTCGCCCATCTTTCACTAAAGATGGACGAGTTCATCGTGGAAGTCTCGTCCATCTTTACTAAGGATGGACGAGTTCACCGGCCCGTCCAACCCAGGTAACTTCCACAGCGGTTATGGAAGTTACACCCAATTCTCCGGACTCCTCGACATTGGGAACGGTTACCAAACAGATAACCGTTCCACACACACTATATAAGGCTTCTTCGATGAAGGTAAGGGGTTCAGACAATTTCCATTTTGAGAGAATACTTCTTCCTTACAGAGAGTTCAAAAGTAACTAACTTCATCATCGGAGGATTTTTAGCCGGTCCCCTCTGATTCAGTGTTCTTTGTATTACAGGAGATAGCCCAAAGATCATCGTTTGAGTCTTGTCAACCCACTGATATCCAAGGAATCATCAGTTGGCGCCGTCTGTGGGAAGAGATTGTTTCACAGTTTACTTCTCCGTGACAAAGGGTTGATGGTTCGGACTAGATCAAGGGCTACTAGCCCAGGCCATCAGGGGAGCAGCAACCCGCATCGCGATCGCCAGTCTGCACCGATCATGCAGTCATCTGCCCAACATGCACAATCTATGGCAAACGCTATGGCGGAGTTGACTCGCCAAAACCAAGAATTACGAATGGAGATTAATATGAGGAGGCAAACATATGAAGAACGTGAAGGAGGACAAACACAGAGTCATGGCGGAAGAGAGAATACCGAAGTTGGAAGTCAGTTTAGAGACACCACTTCACGAAGGGTACCACACTTAAAGGAAGAAATGGACCAAATGAAGAGAGTTATGGAGGAAATGAAGGAGAATATGAGAATGGCGAATCCGATAGAAGATTTGGTTCACAGGACTGATTCTCCCTTTACGGCTTCCATCAACGGTCACCCCCTACCATCAAAGTTCAAGTTGCCTTCTTTGGATTCATATGATGGAACACGTGACTCGTTTGATCACATAGCCACTTTCAAGACCACCATGCATCTTCAAGGGGTGCCTGATGAGATAATGTGTAGAGCCTTCCCTACCACCCTTAAGGGTTCAGCGCGAGTTTGGTTTAGCAAAATACCCCCAAACTCGGTGAGTTCTTTTGAAGAGTTGAGCAAGTTGTTTGTTAACAATTTCATTGGGGGACAAAGACACAAGCGTTCCTCGTCTAGTCTGTTGACGATAGAACAGGGAGAGAACGAGAGTCTTCGGTCATTCATCACCCGTTTCAACAGAAAAGCTCTCAGTGTGGATGAAGCAGATGATAAGCTCCTACTGGCAGCCTTCCATAACGGGATGAATTCGGATCTGTTTATACACAAACTCTATGAAAAAGAGCCCCAATCCATGGCCGAACTCGTCCATTCGGCTCAGAATTTCATGAATGCAGAAGATGCGATCATTGCTAAGAAGAGGAAGAGGTCTGAGAGAATGGACGCAAATCCCAGTCGCCATCACGAGCAAGGTACTCGTCCAAAGAAGGGACAGACGGAGGAAAGAAGAGACCGAGAAAGTACAAAGCCAGGCCCTTCAATACGGAACCAGCAATATACCCCTTTAAACACCCCGCTTGAGCAAGTCCTTATGCAAATCAAGGATGATCCTTCCCTGAAATGGCCAGAGAAAATGAAGGGGGATCCCAACAAGCGCAACAGGAACAAGTATTGCCGCTTCCATAGGGATCATGGTCATGACACAGACGAGTGTTTTGACTTAAAGTAACAAATTGAAAATCTTATAAGGCAAGGGAAGTTGAGGGGTTTCCTTGGACGAGATCAGAGGGACGAGAAACAGAAGGGAAAGATGGAAGAATCATCACGACCACCACTCGGGGAGATAAGAGTCATTATTGGGGGAAGTTCAACTGGCCAGTCGTCCAAGTCCAAGAAAGCATACTTGAAGGCAGTACAAAGCGTCCAACTTTCTGGACGATCACCGAGAGCAAGGTCCACGGACGAGCGGGCAATCACTTTCACGGACGAGGATGCTGATAGAATTCATCACCCTCATGATGATGCTCTCGTCATCTCCTTACTAATTGCAAACTACACAACCAGAAGAGTGCTTGTGGACAATGGAAGCTCAGCAAACATTTTGTATTATCCAGCTTTTCAGCAAATGAGATTAGGACGAGACCGGCTCCATCCAGTGAACTCCCCCTAGTAGGTTTTGGTGGGATGAAGGTGCAACCTAAAAGTTCAAAAACGTGTATAAACACCGTTGAACATTTAGACCCCCAAATTACAACTTAACCAATTCAAGCAATATTTCAAACAACAAGTGTGCGGAAACTTAACATAAGCTATAATATGGAATTGGTTAAAAACTATCTAAGCCAAAACAAAACACAATCCACAGCAAATAATAAAAAGGCAAAGATAGAGAGGAAGGAAGATGCAAACACAAAAACAACACGCGATGTGTTATCGAAGAGGAAACCGAAGCCGTCGGCGTAAAACCTCTCTGCCGCCCTCCAAGCGGTAAACAATCCACTAGAAAATACAGTTGGGATACATGGACAGCAATAGACCCTCCAACCCTAATCTACCCAATACACTTAAACCCTCCAAGCTTCTTGCTCCAACGAGGTTGCGCCGAACCTTTTTCTTTTCTAGCTTCCCGGATTCCGCTATTAGACCGTAGCATCAACCAATGAAGATTGGTTCATTCCTAACTGCTTCCCAGAAATCCAAACAGCTCTCTCACAGTAATGATAATGGTGAGAATCAGGTTTGGTATAATGCCTCTCAAGGATTTGACAATGGAGAGGAAGAGAGTTGAGGAATTTGAAGAGACTCTAATGTATAGATTGTGGGTGAATCAATCTTGTTTTTCTTTAGGGTTTCTCTCTCAAAATTCTCTCTGGAAGCTCTCTTACAATCGTGGGTAAAAGGGGTATTTATACTGGAGTGGTAGAGGAATGTGAAACGTCAGGTTTTACAAAACAGGGGTGGCTCGCGGCTTGACCTCGCTGCTTGACTAAGTCACGAGATCAAGTCGCGAGATAACTGTATGGCCAGTTGTCCTGTTTTGTCCTGTAGTGCTCCAGCTTGCATGACTGTTCACCTTCCAGCATGCTTGGCACGTGTGCTGCGTCTGGCAGCTTGCAGCCGCGAGTCACCCGCGAGGCCCAACCGCGAGTCTCTGTTTTCTTGCACACTCTTGAGCAATCTTCACTCTATCTCACTCACTACCCTTACATCAAACCCACCTAAATACAGGGTTACTAAATGCTGAATTACAAGCAAATTTGGCACGGAATAAAGCCAATTAGATGGTTGAATAAATTCAACCTTACACAACCAGTGGGTACTATTTCCTTATCCGTGGTAGTGGGGGCATATCCACGACAAATCACCAAGGATGTGAACTTCCTTGTGGTAGATTGTCCATCCTCCTACAATGCCATAATTGGGAGACCAACTTTGAATAGTTGGAAAGCCGTTACCTCTACTTACCACTTATCAGTCAAGTTTCCAACAGAATACGGGGTAGGACAGGTACAAGGTGACCAACTGGCAGCAAGAGAATGTTACTTAGCCATGCTGACCATGGATGAACAAGTTCAAGCAATGAATATCGAAGAAAAGAAGGTTGTAGCAGAGCCTACTGAAGCATTGGAAGATATTTCCTTGGATGAAGATAACCCTGAGAGGTGTACCAGGGTTGGAGCAGATTTAGAAAAAAAGATTAAAAAGGACCTCGTCCAATTTTTGAAGAAAAACATCGATGTGTTTGCGTGGAGTCACGAGGATATGCCGGGTATAGACCTTAGCGTCATTACCCACCGTTTGAATGTATGTCCTTCCTCCAAGCTTGTGCGACAAAAGAAGAGGGTGTTTGCCCCTGAGAGAGATGGTGCAATCAAGGATGAGGTCCAAAAGCTGATGGTAGCGAAGTTCATTCGGGAAGTGTACTACCCGAATTGGTTGGCCAATATAGTAATGGTCAAAAAAGCAAATGGCAAGTGGAGAATATGCGTGGACTTCACTGATCTGAATAAGGCCTGCCCCAAGGATAGTTATCCGCTACCGCGCATTGACCAGTTAGTAGACTCAACTGCAGGCCACAAATTGCTTAGCTTCATGGATGCCTTTTCAGGATACAATCAGATAAGAATGGACGAGGCTGACCAAGAGAATACATTTTTTGTCACCAGTCAAGGCTTATTCTGCTATAAGGTGATGCCATTTGGTTTAAAGAACTCAGGGGCGACATATCAGAGGTTGGTCAACCACATGTTTCGTCCACAGATTGGGCGGAATATGGAAGTCTATGTAGATGATATGCTGGTGAAAAGTCAGGACGAAGGAAGGCATTTAGACGACCTGCAGGAGACATTTGACACATTGAGGCAGTATCACATGAAGCTGAATCCTAGCAAATGTGCCTTTGGAGTATCATCAGGAAAATTCCTTGGCTTTATGGTATCCCACAGGGGAATTGAAGCGAATCCAGATAAAATTCAAGCAATATTGGACATGAAGCCACCGCAAAATACCAAGGAAATCCAATCCTTCACTGGACGAGTTGCTACGCTTAACAAGTTTGTCTCTAAAGCTACTGATAAATGTTTGCCATTTTTTAAGGTTCTCAAAAAAGCATTCGAATGGACCGACGAGTGTCAGAGAGCTTTCAAAGATTTGAAGGCATACCTTACCATGGCACCGCTGCTGAGTCCATCAGTGGAGGGAGAGGAATTATATTTATACTTAGCGGTAACCCCACATGTCGTGAGCTCAGCATTGATAAGAGAGGAAGATAAAGTGTAAAGACCTGTGTACTATACAAGCAAGGCATTGAAAGGAGCGAAAGGACGGTATCCACAAATGGAGAAATTAGCCTTCGCACTAATCACCGCTTCAAGGAAGCTGAGGCATTATTTCCAAGCACATGTCATTAATGTCATGACAGATCATCCGCTCAAGAAGGCAATGAATAGACTGGAAGCTGCAGGACGATTAATCCAGTGGGCTGTGGAGCTCAGTGAGTTCGATATTAGGTATCAACCAAGGCATGCCATAAAAGCTCAAGCCTTAGCAGATTTTATTGCGGAGTTTACCCCAAGTCATAATGAGATAGAAGACAGTAAGAGATGGATCGTCCACGTGGATGGTTCGTCTACACGGCATGCAGGAGGAATTGGTGTGATCCTGCAATCCCCAGAAGGAGATAAACTGAAACATAAAGTCCGTCTATAGTACCAAGCGACTAATAATGAAGTTGAATATTAAGCCCTCTTCAAAGGGCTAGAATTGGCTAAGTCTGTGGAAGCCAAGTCCATATGTGTCATGGGGGATTCCCAACTGATCATGGGGCAAGTGAATGGGATGTATGAAGCAAAGGAACAACGAATGAAGAAATACCTTGGTAGGGTGATGCGCCTTGTGAAAAGATTTGAAAAAGCTGACTTCGTTCAAATCCCAAGGGAAGAGAACGTGGAAGCTGATACTATAGCAAAAGAAGCCTCAGCAGATGAATCATTAGAGAAGTCAGATGAAGTTCAATATATGCCAAGTATAGATGTCCCGGAAGTACAACAGGTGGGTAACAGAGAAAATTGGATGACTCCCATTATATCATATTTGAAAGACGGACGACTTCCAGAAGAGAAGGACGAGGCTAGGAAGGTGAGGGTGAGATCAGCTAGATACGTACTTATGAATGAAGTGCTATACAAGAGAGGTTTCTCTCAACCTTACCTTAGATGCTTAGCTCCGGACGAAGCAAACTACGTACTGAAAGAGGTTCATGAAGGGGCATGTGGCAATCACTCAAGAGCCAGATCACTTGTCCACAAGGTCGTCCGTGCAGGGTATTACTGGCCGAACATGCAAGCTGATGCTAAAGCATACGTTAAGGTCTGTGACCAGTGCCAGCAATTTAGCAACGTCCCCAGGCAACCATCGGAATACCTCACCCCAATGGTGGCACTGTGGCCCTTCGCACAATGGGGACTGGACATTTTGGGTCCCTTCCCTTTGGGAATAAGGCAGATGAAGTTTTTAGTGGTGGGCATCGATTACTTCACCAAATGGGTGGAAGCAGAACCGTTGGCAAATATCACACAACAGAATGTGAAAAACTTCGTGTGGAAGAACATTGTATGCAGATTTGGAGTGCCGAAGGTATTGGAGTCTGACAACGGACGACAATTTGACAATGCACTCTTCAAGGACTTTTACTTACACTTTGGAATTCAAAACCATTACTCCTCACCTGCACACCCCCAAGCCAACGGTCAAGCTAAAGTTGCAAACCGATCCCTGTTGAAAATCATCAAGACTCGGCTTGAGGGGGCAAAAGGAGTATGGCCAGATGAATTACCAGGAGTTTTATAGGCATACAGGACCACAGTGAGGACCCCCACAGGGGAGACTCCTTTCAAGTTAGCCTATGGAAGCGATGCAGTCATACCTGCAGAAGTACATATGGCTAATCACAGGGTGATGATATATCAAGACAAGGATAATGAGGACCAGCTTCGTCTGAACCTCGATCTAATAGACGAGGTAAGGGCAAACGCAGAACACAGGGCAGCGAAGTATAAGAACCTCATGGCTAGACAGTATGATGCGATGGTGAAGCCTAGACGTTTTAATATAGGAGATCTCGTCCTGAGAAAGGTCTCTTTGTCAACCAAGAACCCAGCACATGGGAAGTTGGGCCCAAACTGGGAAGGACCCTATAGAGTTATCAACTGTAAAAGGCAAGGATCCTACTACCTGGAGGCCCTGGACGGGAGAAAGTTGGAACATCCTTGGAATGTGGAGCACCTGAGGAGGTATTACCAGTAAGAGTGACCCTATGGACGAGACTGGGTCTTATCTGTCTACTAACGTACTACTATGTATGATGCTGTTTGTGTTTGATACTACTAGTGTTTGATACTACTATGTTTGGTGTTGCTTGTGTGTGAAGTTTGAAACTACCTTCTTATTACTTATTATAGTTGTGTTATGGTTATGGACGAAGTCATGAAGTATGTATTTATTAAATAAAAAGGCATCAGTGTGCATGTGCCTTGTCTGTAAACAATATTTATGTTATGTACAAAATGTTGTGTGAATTCTCTCCATGATATTGTCGTCCAAGTCAATCCTCAAGAGGGTTGAAAGATCCAAGACGAACAAAATCTCTGGACGCAGAGATGTAACGTCTAAATTTTCTTGAATAAAGCAAGGAAAAAACCACATCCACACTCGTCCAACTCATGGACGAGGTGGAGCCAACTGAAACAATCCAAACTCTGGACGAGAGAAAAAGTTGGGCAAAATAAGTAAGATGGTATGAAAAATTAGTTTGCAAGTCTTAAGACGAATCAAGCTAATTAAAAATACTACCTGCTAAGACGAGTTAGACTACATGAAAAATATGTATTCTCGACATGGACGAGCTAAAGTTGGAGTTAAAATAGTTTAGCAGCATTCGTCCATGCAAAGAAAATGATATCATTTGTCCATGCAAAGAAAATAAAACTTCATTCAAAGGGTGGACATCCTACGTCCAAAAACCCTTGATTAGTTTGAAAAGCAGAAATAGTTTACTTAAAAGACCCATCCTAAAACCATGGACGAGTATAATGTATTCTTGTTACATAAAAAAGGTCCAAAAACAAAGGACCAAATATAAAACCAAGCAAAAAAGAAAACAAAGGCCACTAAGGTTAAAAGTCTCGTCCTAAGAAGGGGGAGCATTCACAGCAGGCTCATCCTGAGGAGGCTGAGTACTGGCGTCGTCTTCCACGTTGACGTCATCAGAGCCGGTCTAGAGAAGAGAGCTTGTGGCAGCAGCAAGGTTAAGCTTGATTGCGCTAAAGTCAACTTCAGGGAAGTTCTCAATAGCGTCCATTCTGAAATCTTCAAAACCAGTTGCATAATTGCGATCCAAAGTGTCTGTATACGCTTTGGACGACTTGAACTCAGCCACAGCGTCCTCTTTTGCCTTGGAAAGACGACCATTCAATTCATCGTTCATCTTTTGCAAGTGATCAATGCGCGTATCCTTCTCCAATGCATCAGTCCTTAGCTCCTCAATCAGCTTGTTACGCTCTTTGACCTCGTCCTTAGCTTTTTCAGCAGCCCCAGCCCATTTTTTACAGTCAGCATTCACCTGCTAAATCCTTGTCTCCAGCAAGACTCTCGTCTTGTCCAGCTCCGTTGCCTGTCTAGACGCTGCTATAAACTTTGACATGGCCTATGGATAGACAAAACAACATAGAATGATTAAGTGAGGAAAAGTTGCTAACTGAACAAGGACGAGAGATATTGACATACCTTAAAGAGGTCATGGACGCCTGAATGCTCAAATTCCTTCAAGCCCATGTTATAGCACATGTTTATATCCTCGTCCTGGACGGCTATCTGGAAATGTTCCCAAGCCAGATCTTTGTTCTCAACGATGTTCGTAGAAGGCTGGGACGAGCCAGGCGTGGTAGACTTGGCCAAAGGAGTTCTGGGCGGAGTCTTGGACGGAGTGGACTCAACTGGAGTGGACGAGTCAACATCGACTATCTGGATGGCAGGCTGAGACTGAGGAGGTTTGGACTTGACCACCTTGGACGAGCCCTGCTTAACTCTTTTGTCTCGACGACTGGGGAACCCTTCCAAGTCGATGTTCTTTGGCAAGAACTTCCTTTTATCCCCAACCGTTGGACGTGTCTGACCTTCAGGACGATCCTGGGCCTGACCCTCAGGACGTTTCCCCTCTCCTACAATTTCCTTCCCTTTGTTTTCTTTCATTGTTGACATTCCTAAGACGAGATGAACAAATCAGGAATGTATGCATAAAAAAGAAAAAGAAAAGGAGGTTTAGCTAAAAACTTACTTTTTCGCACAGTAACTTCGTGGGCGATAGCTTCGTCTGGAGGCTCAGGACCTAAACCCCACTTGGCTAGACGTCTAAGCGTGACAAGAGAACGAAAGCTCCTGTCTGTATGAAGACGAGCCCTGTGGACGCGGTCACGGTGAAATTTGCTCAAGGACGGACGTTTGGCAGCTACAACACAATGAACAAACAAAGGTTAGAAATTGTAAATGTACCAAATAGAAGAAAGAATAAAAATAAACAAGGGGAAGGGACGTACCTTCTGGACGAAGGTTCCCTAGGTCCCCAATGTAAGGGGGAAAGGGATCCCTGCCAACGTCCACAGGGTTCCCTGCCCAGAAGCCTGAAACAAAAATGAACTCCATCTTCCACTTCTTATCAGACGAAGCTAGGGACTTAATCAACCTACAATCATTCCCCCTAGCAGTAAACTGATAAAAACTCTCAGATTGACTTATGGCAGAAGGTTTATAACAATAAAGGAACTCGTCCACTGTAAGAGGACGGTCCCCACCAAAAACTTCCCTCCACAAAATTTGCATGGAGATAACTAATCTCCATGCATTAGGATTGAATTGACAAACACCTAAACCTAACTTGACTAATAATTCTCTAGCGAAGGCATTTAAAGGAAACCTAAGGCCACCTAGGAAGTAAGATTCATAGACACCTATTCCAAAACGGGGTTCACAACACCACTCTCCACGGACGGGCAGCCTAGGGTTAAACTCGTCTGGGATTTGATACCAGGATTTAAGACTACTTAACCTTTGTTCGTCCGTCTTAGAATGGACGCCTATAGCGCAACTAAAGACGGTTTCTACCTCGTCCATAGGATAGGACGGAGAACCAGCTTGAGAGCCAGAAGCTCTCCTAAGCTGTTCTTGGACGACCTCAATAGGGAACCCAGGGGCCCCAGAAGAGTAATTCTCGTCCGTGCTTCCTCCACTATCATCACTAGCACTGCTAGAACTAGACCTATCACTAGTATCCTCACAGTACTCGTCTATAGCCTTATTAAGGCTATCAGTGGACGAGGAAGCAACAGACATCTCTAACAAGAAACTTAGAACCTAAAGACCAGGAGAAGAAGAGTACCTGGCTCTAGACGGAAGAAGACTCTAGACGCAGAGGAACTCCTAGACGAGGCTCTAGACGATGGATGTCAAAGAAGAAAATCTCTGGAATGAGGAAGGTTAAGGAAGGCATTCCACTATTTATAGGATGCTGACCTGGGTATTCGAAACAACCCAACCAATACGAAAGCGACACGTGGCATCTACCTCGGAAAAATAAATCGACGGAATCAGTCGCCAATAAAAAAATGACACGTGGTGCAGTAATTATTAACCAATTATATATACGTCCAAGGACGTCCAACCCTTTGGACGACTCACATGGCCGAGGGGGCAACTGATAGTGTCACAAATCATCGAAGTCCATAACTCGTCCATATGTCTCGTCCAACGAAAGAAGCTACAGTAGGCGAAGAGAAAGTTCCAAGCGTTCTAGCGAACCTCGTCCATATATGGACGAGGAATACCTCATGGAATCTACACCATTTACGCAGGGCAAGCCTTCCAAGATGGTCTCGCCCATCTTTCATTAAAGATGGACGAGTTCATCGTGGAAGTCTCGTCCATCTTTACTAAGGATGGACGAGTTCACCGGCCCGTCCAACCCAAGTAACTTCCACAGCGGTTATGGAAGTTACCCCCAATTCTCCAGACTCCTCGACATTGGGAACGGTTACCAAATAGATAACCGTTCCACACACACTATATAAGGCTTCTTCGATGAAGGGTAAGGGGTTCAGACAATTTCCATTTTGAGAGAATACTTCTTCCTTACAGAGAGTTCAAAAGTAACTAACTTCATCATCGGAGGATTTTTGGCCGGTCTCCTCTGATTCAGTGTTCTTTGTATTACAGGAGATAGCCCAAAGATCATTGTTCGAGTCTTGTCAACCCACTGATATCCAAGGAATCATCAAGTCCATTTTGGATTCCTTTTTTAAGGTTTTTTGAGCAGGGACTTGCACTTAGACGCGTTTTTAATCCATATTCTAAAAATTAAACTCATTTTCTAATGATTCAGGTCTCTACAGCAATGATTATCTTGTAGATAAACACTCCAAAAAGTCTTGATTATCCACAATTTTATAGTTATCTAAATATCCTCTTTATTCCCATACAAGCAAACCTATTTTTAATACTAACTAACAACCAATCACAAAATTATTTAATTAATTTTAATTATCTAGCCAATCAGGATTAATTTTAATTAATCATGTGTGGTTGGTTCCACCTAAACAAAATGCATGCAGACCATGCAAACTTGATCATGCAATATCTTTCAATCAAACGGTCTGATTTGGAAATCGAGCATACCGTCGCAACCATTAAAATCTCAAAATCATTTTTATGATATGCAATGAACAAATTAATGCATGTAATGCAATTATGAATTTTGGAAATATGAATGGTCATTTTAGTCATCTTCCTTGATTAAATCATAGGCAAATGAATGGGTATCGAGTGTCTACAGGCAAAGAACAAGACAAATAAATGGTTAGGCAAATCCCCACTAATTTATGAATCCATTCCTTGGTAACAATATCATAATAAGCAGCAATGTGATCCAAAGTTTGGCGATGATGAGTCCACTCCCCAAGCAAATGTACCACAAAGCATAGCAAAGTATGCCAGCGCATAATCCCCTAGCATCGCAACCATACCTCCAGATTCTCCGCCTTCCTGCCTTAATCCATGGACTGATAGAAACCAAGAAGGAAGAGTTTCTTTGATAAAAGATTGAACCAAACTTGATCCACCAGATATCCAAACTAATGATGCCCCAAGTGAAGCTGGAAGTTTGACTCGTGTCATTGCTACAACAAGAGAAACCTACCCATATCTCATCCCATACTTAGTCTTCTTCAATTTCTCTACTTTATCTTTAGGCAACTCGCTTACTTGCAATATCTCTAACAGCGAGAATTAGAATAGAGACAATTTCTTCTATCATGAACATAACATCTCTAATAGAGCGATACACTCTCATCTCTTAAGTAGAGATTTCCAAGGGCAACTGGAGAGATCCCACTTGAGAAATAAGAGCCAAAGCCATGGACAAGGAGGGCACCTACACCACCATTGCTATAAATATGGGAGGAACTTAGCTGGACCAAAACATCACTGTTATGGTGGAAAACAGTACTAAAAGATGAGAACACAAGCACGTCACCAGAATGCTTTACCTTTCGGCCCATAAACGAGGCTATGATAGCCATGCATAGCCTGGTGCAACTGGAAGCTAGAGAATTCAAGGCTACCCCAATAAGAGGAGGGTCTATGGGTTTTGTGTTAGCAGCATGACCCAAGACAATGACCTTTGGATTCAAGGTCTTACTTTTTGGGTTGTTTTTCTGGCCCATGTCTGGTTGGCTGTGGGGCATATGGGGTTTCCAAATGAGTTTCGTTTTCAGGTTGGACTTGACCCCAGTATCCATGAATGGTTGTTAGGATTGGTGAGAGGGTCTGTAGATCAGATCAAAGGAATTTCCAAATAAACATGGTTCTTGACTCTTCCTAAGGATTAAATAAATTATCTCACCCAAATATAAAATTAAGTCAAGACTTAGTCAAATACCAAGTATTAGACTTAAGTCCATCATTTGATTAAGAGAAAATCCTTAGAAGTGGAAAAAAAAAAATTTGAGGACTTAATTAAATCCAAATTAACAAAACCTTAACTTTTTTTTTTTTTTTTTGAGAAAGAACAAAACCTAAAAATTAAGAATTAAGAATGGGCTTGATCCCAGGCTGGTTGATATTAATCTGTTGTTAAACTTGATTAGCCATCCTAATCAAAAGTTATGTTAAAGTCATGGATTCAATCAATGATGATTGAATTTTGGATGTAAAAAAACCGTACATATTTTCTTATTATTGGGTTAGGGAAAGATCAACTATTATGAACAAAATCTAGACTTTTTTTCTTCAACGGGGGATGAACAAAATTTTCAAAAATTGTTTGACATGGTGATGATAGAGTATATATAGCTTTAACCAATAAGGCAATAACACAGCCGCTATGGTTGACATTATTTGTATTGCCGACATACAATTAACAATTTTTTTATTCAATTATTATTATTATTATTATTATTTTATAAAATTCTTTATCAAGCCAAATGAGAAGCTCAATGAAAAAATATTTCTGGAACTGAAATAGAAAATATAGTATCAAATCCAATACATGAGAGGCCCAATTACAGAATTTATGGGTTTGGTTTCAAGAGAAAAAAAAAAAAGAAGGGATAGGTTCAAGTTATATTTATTGTCATTGGCGGCTCTAGGATATATTTTTAGAGAGATTAGTAAGTAGATGTATTTTTTATTAAAAAAAAAAAAAATGAATCTTGCCTTCTATGTGATTTTCTTATTACAAATTTATCCATAATAGTTACTAGCAAAAAAAACAAAGATGAGAAATACTACGTCCACAACATTTTTACAATGCTTTCTCAATATATCTTAGGTGATAAGTTGTTATTAGTTAAGTTGTTATTAGTTTTAATTTAAACCCACTACTAAAATTAATTTTTTGTCAATCAGTAACAGTTAATAACAATCTGCTATTTAAGATTTGTTGTGAAAGTATTGTGAACATAATGTTTCCCATATAAGACAGACTATAAGTTCATTGCATATTGTTGCTTAATACAAAAAACATACTAATTATTCTTACTAAAATTAAATCTTTGAAACCATCTATTGTTTTAAATACAATAAACCTATTAATTATTGTTTTTAAGTGAACTCCAAACGAGATCTATGTACAATAAACTTTTAATTTTTTTAGTTTATTTCAAATTTGTTCAAATCTAAATGAGACTTTTTTTTTTTTTTTTTTTAAGATCTAAGATGATCAAATTTATACTTTTATTGTTAGGCTTACTATTTTTTCCCCCATATTTTAGATCAAATTGGTTTTTTTTTTTTTTTCCTCTATTTAAAAAGATCAAAATATTGTCAAGATGATCATATTCAAGTTTATTTCAGATGCGCTTAAAAAAATATTTAGGTTCAGAGGGTTCAAAATTTTATTTTAAGAGGGTCAAATAAAAGAATTTTATAAAATTATATATATAATTTTTTTTTTTTTTTTTTTTGCCCAGCTTAGGGGTTCATTTTTACCCTCCGAACTATAACTAGAGCGGCCCATGTTTATTGTATAGAATAATTTTTTATCAAAGAGTATGTTGTCAAGAGCAATTTTTAGATATTCTACGTGAAAAATGATGTGTCTTCCTTTTACATTCATTATTGGGTTAGCTTATAAAATTCTTAGTGGAATCCACGATAAATATGAGAGGAGAAAGCGCCATTGCTCCATGTTCCGACTCTTCCAAGATTACTTAAGAAGTTTTCATTGTCAAATTAAGGATCCAAGTCTCTAACTATATTGTCTTGTACTCTTGTTATATTATTATTGCTTGCAAAATATCAAAAAAAATTAGAGACCAATAATTATCTCCTCATCTCATCATTAAATATTTTTAACTGTATGCAAAACATATATACAAAAAATTTGATGCGAATAAAAAAAACAAAGAAAATATTTAATTAATAAAATTTAAAATACTAATCTAATAAAAAAAATTATATAGAATGATATAATATAACAAACAAAGACATTTTATTAATCTTGTAGTGCTCGCCTACGAGGCTACAGCTACAAAATCCTTGACAATGACGCACAAGTTTCACTTTATAATCATACGTCTTTTAGTTTGGCTAGTCTCTCTCCGATCCTGCCCCCACGTGATTGGTCAATCCTTAAAAAACAAAAATCATTCTATTTAAGAATAAAGAAAAAATACTCTTGTGCATCCTTGTTGTAATGATTACTCTATAAGTATAAGTACTCGTAGGGTGTGGGAGACAAAAGTCTGAGTTCAAGTCTTCAAAAATGAGTTTCACACATATATACACTTAGATTATATTATATTAGAAAATATAGTCAACTTATTGGTTGCCGTTAGTACATTTAATAATATATAATTTTAGAAAAGTTTTGATATTAGAAATATAATAAGAGTAATACTATAGTTACAAGCTATTTTACAACATTTTTACATGTTGATGTGTCAACTTTTTATGGTTTTCATCTAGGCCCATCATTAACGTCACTTTTTCATTTACCAATAACCACTCACTACATCAGTCATTTGTAAAAAATTTTGTAAAAAGGTTTATATCTCTAGCATTACTCATATAATAAAACCTCAAAAAAGTCGAAAAAAAAATTCTTTTCCCTTTAAAAAGGAGTATAAAAAAAATTCTAAACCAATATTCTTAAGACATTGGTTAACTTTTTCCTTAAAAAATAAACAAATATGATTCTAGTGATAATTTGAATTCGGGAGGTTTTACTTAGAAATACCAAAAGTAATATCCCAAAGACACTCGTTAACGTGACCCATATTTTAATATGATAATAAATAAAGAGCAATAATTGTAACCAAATACTACTAATTAAATTCTTCATGATTATAAAAGTTAAAAAAAAAAAAAAAAAATCATCACTGCCAATCCCTCATTATAGTCACCTGCCAGTTAGCACATATAAATAAACAAACCATTTTGTTTTCTTATATAAATAATAATAATAATAATTAGTGTAACCAGTAGGAGTCTAAATTATTAATAATAATCTCTCTCTCTGAGAGATCCAATGGGACACTCATCATCAAACTCAAAGTGAGAGAGCAACAGCAAACACTTAAAAATCCCAATCACAATTCCAAATCACAAATCCGGTTCGGTGGTCAGGTTGTTCCTCAGATGATGCCACTTGCGAGTCTTTGCACCAGCTTCAGATGTCATTCCTTCACCTTGTAGTCAAGGTGTTTTAAATGGAGGGGGATAATGTTAGGCATCTATTGGTACAAGTGTATGTGTGGGGCTGTATAGATTAACATTGGGGAATATGCATATATGGGCAAGTGTATGCGTGTGAGTGTGCATAGAGTATTATGGTGAGGTAGTGCATAACAGAAGTTAGTTAGTGTCAGTTAGATGGAGTTGGTTAGTTGGTTAGAGGCAGTTACGATTACGAGATGTATAAGGAGACTAAGGCATTGCTATAGTTAATTCATTAAGAAATAATATCTTAATTAGTCTATCTCTCTCTCTCTCTCTAATTCTCTTAGTTTCTTCTCATTTTCTGCAAATGGAGGCCTAGGTCCCCTCAAAGTGACCTACTCAAAATCCCAATTACTTCATAACTCTTAACAGGGCAAGACTAAAGTCATATATAAAAGTGTGAAACTATATATAGGCAAAAAAAATTTACATTCATTTGTCATTTACTAAAGACTATCTATTAGGTCCAACAATGATTCTTCTTACAAAAAAAAAAAAAAAAAGGTCTATCAATGATGCTTATCATAATTTTTTCCATTTAAGTAAGGAAAAAGTTGTTTCTCAAAACAAAAACAAAAAAGTAATAAAAAAAATTGTTACTAAGAAAAAATAAAACTTATGAAACAACTGTTTCACTCTACCACTGAAAAAACATGTACAACATGACTCATAAGTCATAACTTCTTTGTACTTGAGATTTCTGTTCCAATAGATATAAACATAGAACCAATGAAAGATTTAACACTTGCCAATATAAACGATCGAGCAGCAGAAACAAACATAAGAAAGACATAATCATGAATATGTAGTTTACTATAATTCCAATGACACTCCTTTATTAAAAAAAACAATTCATTTGAACATACCCTTTTTATTCATCTTTTGATGAGATTGCAACTTTATGTGTCATTTTTTAATGGCATGTTATAGTTAAATCAAGTTTTGCATTACTAACCTTGTATGCATTTCTCCTTCGATTCATGTTGCATGTTTTCAAAGTTTTAGTTTTCGTTTAGAAATGTAGTTAAATTGATGAAAAAAATAGGAAAAACTGAAACAAGGGGAAATGTGGAATCCAGGGGATCTTAAGAATTAGTCACCATCATCTTGGGCTTGGATTGAAAGGCAAGAGATGGAGAAGAAAATTCTTAAAAATTGTTGAATGGAGGGATAGACCGCTGAGTCACCGACCATATTTTTTCTAATCAGTATAATTCATTTTGATTTTTCTCTAGAGTAACGGAGTAATGTGTGCAAAGTAAAAATTGAGTCTTAAATAGGAATAGGATGGATTTATTTGGAATTGAGAAAGGAGTAGAAGAGTAGGTAAAGGAAAGAGAGAGAGAGAGAGATGCAGAAGTAGTAACTAATTGTGGGAGATTTTGATTTAGTGGGAAGTTAGCATTTGCGTAGTTGTTCAAAAGTGGGAGTCCGTTATTCAAAGGAATAATATATTAGGGATATTTTAAGAAGTAGAAAAGGCGATAACAAACTTTCTCAAGCCTCTAAATGTATAGAGAAGAGATGCACTTAAATTTTTATCCCAAACCAAATCTGAATTCTCTCTTTACATGATATTAGGTTTTAACCCATACTTATGTACGGAAACACTCAATAATAATGATTATTAGAATATTTACTTAGGTGAGTGAATGACTTATTTGACATCAAAATTAAGAAAATTAAAATGAACACTTGCCAAAATACATAGGAAAGTTCAATAAAAATATTGGTCTATAATACATGACTAATAAGTTTTAATAAATAACATTTTAATTTAGAGAACTCTGTTCTTAAAAATAAATCATGCCAACAAATCCACTAAGAGACAAAACACAATTTATAGAGTTTTTTTAACCAAAGATGAATGACATTAAAAGGAAAATATGAAACATATAAAAATGATCGCACTTAATGAGACCTAGATGTTTCTCAAAAAAAAAAAAAAAAATGAGACCTAGATCTTCATCATAAATTTGTGGTTGTTGTGCCACTGTTGTTGTTTTAATCGTTCGTTGGGGACTGTGGTGGCAATGATGGAGTCTGTGGCTCACCTTTCCCGTTGGTCTGACAGTGTCCGAGTGTGCGTGAGATCCATTTTTTTAGGGACTTTGATCCCAATTTTGAACATTATCTTTTCTTTCTTTCTTTCTTTCTTTCTTTTAGTTTTTATTGACGTGGCAATGCACGCGGCAGCCTATATGGCATGAAAATAATATTTTATTTCTACGTCAGTATTTTTCATCCATCACTTTATGTCAGAGATTATTTTGACATAATACCCAAAAGTTAAGGACAAAACTAGCACCTTCAAAACATTAAGATCAAATTGACACACTTCATAAAGGTTAGGGACCAAACACATAATTTACCCAAACTTTTTGTAAGAAGATCAATGATGAGGTTGCCAAATGTCTTAACACAAGAGGAGTGGGTAGTAAAAAGGTAGTTGTAGAAATAGGAGAATTTCGTAAATTAAAGTTTCTTTTTATAAATATTTATTACTGAAAATGGAAAATTTTATATAATATTTGGTATCTAGTGATTTTTAAATGTTGCATTTTCAAAACACTAGTTCAAGTGCTAAAGTCATATTTCCAAACATGATCCACTCTGAAATAATGCCCAAAACAACGTTTTTAAGTAAAATGCAAAATCGCGCTTCTTGAAGGAAATAACAACTTTAGCATTTGTTGACAAATAACCCATAAAGAAATTAAAGCCCATTTTGAGTCTCCATTAAAAATTTAATATTGGCCTTTTCTTCAATCCAAGACAATAACCCATAATTCAGCCAAAAAAAGGACAATAACCCACAAAGAAGCTAAAGTCCATTTGAGTCTCCATTAAAAATTCATATATGGGCTTTTTCTTCTATCCAAGACAATAACGCCAAAGGAAATTGGTTCAAATGGAAGTGAAAGTGGATGTCAATTAGCCCATTTTTTAGCTTAATTATACACTAGACTCTACATGAAAAGTAAATATGGCAATGAGATGGGACAAGGTTAGATCAAGGGTGTCCTATCCCTGCCATGTTCTCTTTCTTTAAGGCTGGAAAAACCACACAGAATAAGAACTGTTCTGGATAGTTTAGAGGTTTATGGCCATTTTTAGCGCAAAAAAGGTTTTTTTTTTTTTTTTAATCATAATAGTGTAAGAAGTTATAAGAACTTCTTCATATTTAACTTCTATTTAAATTGTATAAAATATATTTTTTTAATACAAGCAATTATAAGTAGTCATTCCAATGCAAAAAAAAAGTGAGGAACATGAGAAATTTGTTTTAAATTTTAAATGTAGTGTTTACAAGTTTTTAAAGTAATGTGTGTATTTTGGACCATTTGAAAAGTGAAAATAAAAAAGTTGTATGTTTTCAATAATATAGAATTATAGATATACATATTAAAATAGACGGTGTATTTTGAGTTCTAATTAACTCAATTGATAAAATCTTTTGTTGTCAAGTAAAAAATCTAGGGCTTGAATGCCACCTACACAAAAAATCGTTTCGTGACTTAACTTAATGATAAAAGCAATTATTATGGAGTGGACTATAGGTTGAAATTCTACAAGTAAAAAAAAAAAGACTATGTATTTATGATGTGTATCATAATTACAAAATATTGCAGTCAAGTTATAACACATTATTTTTCTCAAAAAAAAAAAAAAAAGTTATAACACATTATTTCAATATTAAAATGTCTACCCCCTAAATTAGTGTCTAAACTATTATATTGGTTGTTAGATTAATCTTAGGATTACTAAATTAGATGCTAGTTGCAAAAAGATTATAATATAAAAGTATATCTTACAAATACTCGCATGTTTAGGAAGAGTACTTATCTATTATTTTTTATTTTTTTGAGAGAATTTTAACGTATGGTGTTCGCTTTTGATTGTGTGGGCGGGAATTAAACCCCAAATCTCTTATTCGTCCATCAGAGACTTTACTAGTTGAGTTAACTAGAACCCACACTTATCTGTTAATTTAGATGCTACTTTAAACAATGGAGGGATATTTGTATATTAATCTCATAAAATTGTATTTATTGTTAAATATTGAAGATCAAGGTGCAAATTGCAAATGTACGAATAATTTTAATTAACTTTACTTTTTTTTTTAATAAATTTTTGTAATTAACTTTACACATTGCTTTAACAACATATGGAACATAAAGTGAAAAAAACCCTTAAAATAAATAGGTAAAAGTTTTGCTCACTTTTTTTTTTGGAGGTCATTAATTACTCCGTTCTTTTTATATTTTAAGAGAAAAGATAATAATTACTCATTGTTGATAATATAGTAATTTTAGTTTATCTTTTTCTTTTCTTTTTTTTTTTGGTTAATTACAATTTTCCCCGTTAAGATTTGAGAAAGTAACACTCCACTCCAAACTTGAAGAGAAAAAACACTCCCTCCTTTAAAGATTTGGAAAAAATAACACTCTTATAATCTATTTATATTAGTAATAGAATATTCTAAATTTTTATAAGATTTTATTTAACAAAGTTTAATCACGATTAGTAAAAATGTAATTGATAAATTTATAATTAAAACATTAAGTTTATCAAGCACCAAAACACTTGCAATGACAAATCTCTCCTCTGTCTGTTAAAAATATTCTTTAGTTAAAAATTCAAGACAATGAATGTTAATCCCAAGAAGGGAGAATAATTTTGGAAATCTATCATTAAGTAAATGGCAGATTAGTGCACAACATTTTTAATATCAATTTGACAAAATTTGAACAAATGGATGTCAATGGGGGGAATTTTTTTTTTTTTTTTTTTTTCAAGTTGGGGGTGGAATGTCATTCCCTCAAATCTCAAAGAATAGAGCGTAATTACTTCTATTTTTTTAGGGCTCGATTTTAGTTTATTAAGCAAAAAAAAAAAATCATTGAAAAATCTCAATAGGCCTGTTAGACATCACAAGCACATATGAAACAAAAAAAAACAAAAAAAAAAAAAAGGACTTTTTATTCCTCGGCATATGACAAACAGACTTGTACCAAAATAAAGTGGGGGAATCATGGGTCAAACCAACCCAACATACACACAAAGCAAAATCACATAATTTAAACTACCCTCATCACAAGCGTTTCGCGCGTGCTATGAGGCTTTTTTTTTTTTTTTTTTTTTTTTTTTTTTAATGTGAGGTGGGAATGGATAGTTTTTGTTTTTTTGATAGGAACTATGGGTAGGTTTTTTTTTTTAAAATAAATTTTAAGTTATAAGAACACGGGGGTAGAGGAAGTAGGAAGGAACTTTTTAATAGGATTATATATATATATAGGAGTAAGGGACATGGGATAGTTTTTCTTTTATAGGAATATTTTTAATTTATTGTTAAGTTACTATTTTAACCTCCATGGAATAATGATAAGTTAATTAAATTAGAAGTATTTTTGACAGTGAAAAAGACAATAACTAACTTTCTGAATTTTTTAATACATAGAGATTACAAAGTTTGCAGGGACGGAGCAAGAACTTTGAGTTGAGGGGGTAGTTTCACTGTTGGCTGTGTGCAGCGGTTTCAACCTCTGATTTTGCTACTTAGCTGCTAAGATTTTATTTTATTTTATTTTTTTTGGTGGGTGAGAACAAAATTATTTTTGTATAGAACTTTTTAAAGGGTAGAATTATTTATTTTGGATAAAATTAGTTAATTGAGATTATTTTTTTTTATTGGTAATTTTTTTGTTGACCTATTTTTTCGAGGCTTGTATATTTTGTTTTAGATTTTAGATCTATAAATTTTGTTATGGTCACTTAAATGAAGAAAATGATAGAGCTACAAGTTTTTTATAAATTACTGATGTGATAAATGATTACTGGTAAGTAAAAAATTGATGTGTGTGACATGTTCATATATGAACCAATAAGAATTTGTTATTAAAACGGTTTGTGAAAATGGCTAAAATTAGTACACACATATATATAATAATTTTTAAAAAAATAAATGAAACTAAGGGGTCCCCCCCCCCCCCAAGTCCAAGGGTAGTTTTGTCCCTAAAAGCTTGGCTTGATTAAAGTAATGGGACTAGTTTTGTGGGTTTTTCTTGACCCAACCAATCTTAATAGTAATAGTTTGGGAATTTTAAAATGAGTTTAGCTTCTTTTTTTAAAACCCATTAAGCATTCACACGTTAAAAATTTAGTTTCTAGTAACTCAAAAAATAATTTTATCTATTTTAACATATCACTTTATACAATACATCTATCATCACATACTCTATTATTTTACCATTTCATTTAAATATTCTTTTTTATTTTTTATTTTACCACTCAAGTCTCTCTCTCTCTCTCATTTAAATAACATTTTTTGTGTTTACCATCTAGCTACAATAAATTGCTAGAGATAACAGTTTACTGTAACTAAGTATTAAAAAATTATAGATTTGGCACCTTTGATGTATTGGGGTTTTTTTAGTATTTTTGGTGTTAAAATAGCATTTGAGCTATATTGACACAAAAAACGTAAATGTCCAAAGGTTTTTAGGTATCCAAACTTTAACTTGTTTACTAATTTAAAAATTATTATTATTATTTATTTTTTTTTTTTGTTACCTAAAAAGGTGGGGTTTTTACTTTCTGTAATAAAAGTAGGTGTGTCTTTCTTTCTCCATCAAAATATTACTTAATTTAGTGTAAAAGTGTTTAGTAATGTATATTTACCTTTTTTTTTTTTTTTTTCTTCTGAGAAGCATGTATATTTACCTTTCTCATATGAAATCACAAGTTTAGGTTAGAAATTCATTTTGTTAGGAAATTCATTCATTTGCATACAACTACAGCATACTCTTGGTGTGCATATATTATGCCCTTAGTTAATAATAATAATAATAATTAGAAGAAGAAGAAGAAGAAAAACGAGTAAAAGAAAAAAATTGCATAAGAAAAGAGTTGGTTTATTTATTATACAAACCTTGTATGCCAAGTTGTTTATGGAACTTGGTTGATATTAATCTATCATTAAACTTTATTAGGCATACTAATCAAAATTTAGGTTAAAGTCAAGGATTCAATCAATGATGAGTCAATTTTGGATGTAAAAAAACCGTACATAGTTTCTTAGTGTTGGATTAGGGGAAGATCAACTATCATGAACAAAATCTTGACTCTTTCTTTTCAACGGGGGCTCAACAAAATTTTCAAAAATTGTTTGACATAATGATAAATTGATAATAGAGTATATATAGCTGTAACCAATAACACAGCCGCTATGGTTGACATTATTTGTATTGCCGACATACAATTAACCATTTTTTATTCAATTATTATTATTATTATTATTATTGTTTTTATGAAATTCTTTATCAAGCCGAATGAGAAGCTGTACGAACAATTCTTTTTGGAACTGAAAGAGCAAATATAGTATCAAATCCATTCCATGACAGGCCCAATTACAGAATTTATGGGTTTGGTTTCAAGAGAAAAAAAGGTTAGGTTAAAGTTATATTTATTTGTACAGCATAATTTTTTAATTTTTTTTAATCAAAGAGTATATTGTCAAAAGTAATTTTTAGATACTTTAAATGAAAAATGTTGCTCCCTTCTCTTACATTTATTGTGAGATTTACTTATAAAGTTTTTGGTAGGATTCACAATAAATATGAGAGGAGACTGAAGAAAGCTATCATTTCTCTATTTTTCAATTTCAAATTAACCGTCCAAAGTCTCTATCTTTATTGTCTTATACTCTTGTTATATTATTATTGCTAGCAAAATATCAAAAAAAAAGAAATTTAGAGACCAATAATTATCTTCTCATCTCATCATTAAATATTTTTAACTGTATGCAAAACATATATACAAAAAAAAAAATTACGTGAATAAAAAAAAAGAAAATATATAATTAATAAAATTTAAAATACTAATCTAATAAAAAAATTGTATAGAATGATAGTATAACATAACAAAGAAAAACATTTTTTTAATCTTGTAGTGCTCGCCTACGAGGCTACAGCAACAAAATACTTGACAATGACAGATAAGCTTCACTTTATAATTCTACGTCTTAGAGTTTGGCTAGGTCTCCTCTCCAGTCCTGCCTCCACGTGATTTGTCAATCACATTAGAAAACAAAAATCATTCTATTTAAGAATTTAGAATAAAGAAAAAATAGTCTATCAGTACATTTAGTAATAGATTATTAAATAATTTAATTATAAATAATTTAAGAAAATTTTGGATATTAAAAATATAATAAAAATAATATTACAGTTTTAAACTATTTTATAATATTTTTATAAATTGTTAATGTATTCAAGTTTTTATTAGTTTTTATTTAAATCCACCATTAACATCACTTTTTCATTTATAAATAACTATTCACTATATCAATAGTTTGTAAAAAAATTTATAAAAAAATTTATATCTCTAACATTAGTCATATAATAAAACCTCAAAAAAAAATCCAAAAAAATTTTCTAGTAAAACTTAAAAAATATATAAACCAATATTCTTAAAATATTGGTTAACTTTTACCTTAAAAAAATAAACAAATGTGATTCTTGTGATAATTTGAATTAGGGACATTTTAATTAGAAATACCAATAGTGTCAACAAACTAGTAAAAATCAATATTTTAACAGTTTACTAAAAAAAAAATTAATATTTTAATATGATAATAAATACAGAGCAATCATTGTAACCTAATATTACTAATTAAATTCTTCGTAATTATAAAAGAAAAAAAAAAATCATCACCGCCAATCCCGCGTTATAGTCACACCCGCCAGTTAGCACATATATTTAACAAACCATTTTGTTTTTTTCTTATATAAAAATAATTAGTGTAACCAGTAGGAGTATCTAAATTATTATTAAATAATAATCTCTCTCTTTCTCTCATTCTCTCTCTCAGAGATACGAATGGGACACTCATCATCAAACTCAAAGTGCGAGAGCAATAGCAAACACTAAAATAAAAATCCCAATCACAATCCCAAATCACAAATCGCACTTCACACTTTCCACACAGTTCGATTATCAAATATCTCAAAGATCCACACATCAAAGCAAAGCAAAAAAAAGCTTAGCTTTGCGAAAATGGCGAACTTTCACGGACACCGAATCGGGAATATGTTGAGGTTCAGACTATTAGCCTCCGCCATTCTTCTCTCTCTTTCTCTTTTCCTCACTCTCTCTTTCTTCTTCACTTCTCACTCCCACGCTTCCCATCTCCACCACCTCGTAAGTCTCCCTTCTCTCTCTCTCTCTTTAGATCTCGATTTTTTTTTCCCGAGAAACAATCAGATTTCTACGTATTTGTCTTTTTAGCAAGCAATTTTTTAAAAAAAAAATATTGGTTTAATTGAAGTGAATGAGTTTCGTCGCTTAGTTTCATTTTTGTTTCGGAAATGTAATTCGAAGAATGATATTTATTGTGATTTGAATTTTTTTTTCCCGAGAAACAAACAGTTTTGTCTCTATATATATTTATTTCATTTTTAGCAAGTTTTCATTTTTTTTTTTTAATTGAAGTAAGTGAGTTCCGGATCTTACGATTTCAGATCGGAAATGTAATTAGAAGAAAATTATATTTATTTTGATTTTCTCGGGAAACGAGCATGTTTCTAGTGTTGAATTTTTACTGTAAATGTGTGAAAATTTTGTTATTTAATTTTTTTTTGGGGTGGATTTGTGTTAATTAGGGATTCAAGTCTGGTTCGCGTAGATTTGGAAGTACTAGAAGAGCAGTATTAGCGTTGAAATCGGATCCTCTCAAGCCTCGATTAGATCAGATCAGAAAGCAAGCTGAAGATCATCGATCTCTGGCTTTGGCATACGCGCACTATGCTCGAAAGCTCAAGCTTGAAAACACGAAACTCGTCAGGAACTTCACAGATCTGTCGAGGAACTACAGCGATCTTCTTGCGAAACAATCTTATCGTGCTTTATTCGAAACCGATGCGGCCTCCATTGATGAATCGGTGTTGCGGCAATTCGAGAAGGAAGTGAAGGAGAGGATCAGAGCGACGAGACAAGCGATTGCGGACGCGAAGGAGTCTTTCGATAATCAATTGAAGATCCAGAAGTTGAAGGACACGATTTTCGGATTGAATGAGCAGTTGACAAAGGCGAAGAAGCAAGGAGCTTTCTCGAGCTTGATTGCCGCGAAATCGATCCCCAAAAGCTTGCATTGCCTCGCAATGCGATTGATGCAAGAGCGGATTGCGCATTCAGAGAATTATTCGGACGAAGGGAAGGAGACTCCACCGGAGTTTGAGGATCCGAATCTTTACCATTACGCTATTTTCTCCGATAACGTGCTTGCCGCGTCGGTGGTGGTGAATTCATTGGTGAAGAACTCGAAGGAGCCATGGAAACATGTTTTTCATGTTGTGACTGATAAGATGAATCTCGGTGCAATGCAAGTGATGTTCAAATTGAAGGACTACAATGGAGCACACATTGAAGTGAAGGCAGTTGAGGATTACAAGTTCTTGAACTCTTCATATGTGCCTGTACTAAAGCAATTGGAGTCTTCGAAATTGCAGCAATTTTACTTCAATAGTAAGCTCGAGAATGCAACGAAAGACGCCACCAACATGAAGTTCAGAAACCCAAAGTATTTGTCCATATTGAATCACTTGAGGTTTTACTTGCCGGAAATGTACCCGAAATTGCATAGGATTTTGTTCTTGGATGATGATATAGTGGTTCAGAAAGACTTGACAGGGTTGTGGGAGATAGATATGGATGGGAAAGTGAATGGGGCGGTAGAGACTTGTTTTGGGTCGTTCCATCGGTATGCACAGTACATGAATTTCTCACACCCTTTGATTAAGGAGAAGTTTAACCCGAAAGCTTGTGCATGGGCTTATGGCATGAACTTCTTTGATTTGGATGCTTGGAGGAGGGAGAAGTGCACTGAAGAGTATCATTACTGGCAGAATCTGGTAATGATTTGATTTTTTCCCCTGCTAATTTTACATCATTTTAACATGCTTGAGCAACATTTGGTGTCTAACATTGGTACTTAGTGCATATTAATTTACTATACAACCTGTTTTGCTTGCAAATTGTGATGATGCACTAGTTTGAACGAATTGATCTTGCTTTGTCACTTTCTAAACGCACTGCCTTTAGTTGTCTTAGTAAATACCTTAAACTGAATGATTAATGATGTGGGGATATAAACACTGCCATAGGTGGGTACTGGTAGACTCCCTTATCTTTGAATAAGGGAATTGGCTTTGAATCCCATCTACACCAAAAACCAATGGGTGCCTTGGCCTGATGAGAAATAGCAATCATTATGAATTCAAATCTATTGTATCTATAAATACAAAAATAAAGAAGAAAAGATAAACTGCTAGAGGCTATAACTTTGAAAAGAAGGGGAAAAAAAAAACTTTATTGAACATCCTAGTTTCATTGTGATTAATTTTTTCTGTTCTGCAATTTTGTGGGTTTGGTTATACTGTTCCCTCCTCTCCACCCGCCACCCCCCTCTTTTTTTATGAGTAGAGACTTTATTGGAGTTATCATTATTAACCTGTTACAGTGATATTGCTGCAGAATGAGAACCGCACCTTGTGGAAGTTGGGTACATTGCCCCCAGGTCTAATCACATTTTACTCAACAACGAAGCCATTGGACAAGTCATGGCATGTTCTGGGACTTGGTTACAATCCAAGCATTAGCGCGGATGAGATCCGCAACGCTGCGGTGGTGCACTTTAATGGGAATATGAAGCCATGGCTTGACATTGCCATAACTCAGTTTCGGCCACTTTGGACAAAGTATGTTGATTATGAAATGGAGTTTATCCAGGCTTGTAATTTTGGGCTCTAAATTAATAGTCATAGTTAAAGCCTCAATTCAAGGAATTGGGGTATGCTGGTTCTGCAGTAGCTTTCATCTGATTAGTTATATTATCATTACTCATACATAAACCAAGTCTTTCTTTTTTTTTTGATAAGTACCAAGTCTTTCTGTTTAGCACGAAAGAAAGTTTGCTTTCTGTTCAAGTGTAACATACTTCTTTGCTATATCAGTCTTAGAATTCTTCTTTTTGTATTTATACAAGTAATTAATGTGGCAAATGTTCATTAAGAAGATTTTTGGAATACTGTTACAGTATTTAAGTTGCCTTTAGCTCTATATTTCACCCTTAAAATTTACTGACTTTCATTATTATTATCATTATTTTAAAGGTAACTATTAACTGACATCTTCAGTTTCCTTGTCATATGGTAAATGTTAGGGGGATATTTAGTTGCAGAAAGTAGCATCTGGAACCACCAAATTTCTTACTTGAATTTTCTGTACTGTTTTTAAAGAGAGCATTTTACTACTTGGAATGCAGGGAAAGAGGGCAAAAGAAAAAACAGATATATTGTCCATTTTATTTTTTTGAGTGATCTGATGCTGTTGTACTTTTGGTTAGATTGTTTGTGACATCATTCTTCCTTCTTCTGTGTCAACGTATTTTATGGTCTTTAAAGTTGTTTCTTGTTATATTTTAGTTCATTGTCGTCGTAATAAGTGTGGAGAAGCAGAAGACAGGTTTAAACAATAAGATAGAGCTTTATAAGCCTTTTGGGTTATATAATAAGAGTACTAGTGACCTCAATCATCATACATTTAGAACAGTTGTGAACATGATTTTCAAGACACAATTGACATGATGTGAGTAATTAAGTCTTTTCTCTTTCTTTTTGTGCTTTTATCCCTTAATATTTTTATTGGTGTATATTTTTACTGTAATAAAGAAGTCCGCTACAATATGGAATCCGATTAGTTTTAGAAGCTGCTTATGTTTTTATGGTCTTATTAAGCCTATGATTGAATTTGTTATAATAGGTTGTTTATGATTGTTTCTGTTCCCTTTCAATTCTTCCTCCCAAAAATTCTTTGCTTTGAGCATGATACCGAAAAATTGCCCTGGTGTTTTATTTCACTTACTGGTTGTAGTTCTCTTCTCCATAGTGGTTTGAGCATCATATATATTAACCACTTGAGGATGTCTTCTTTTATTTTGAGAAAGACTAATGATTACTACTTGCAAGCCAAAAAATTCTTTTGTTTTGTTACCGTTTTGGGAACTAGTTGACGAATACTTACTTCAGCTGTTCAGCAACAGTTGCCATCTGTGCTGAAGTAAAATGAACTTCAGATGATATATTGAGCTTGATCATGGAAACTAGAAATATGTTGCATTAGATTATAGAATCACAAACTTTTTGAACAACTCTTTGATTTGAAGCTTTGAGGCATTCATGGTTTCAATGTGGGCTTTCCATCCTCTATACAAGTTTTCAGTACCTAGCTATGATAGATATTCTTACCAGTCACCACGGGTCTTGTATGTTTGCATAAGCATCTCCTTTTCCGCTGTTTCTTGCCACTGGAATTTTGTAACCTTTTTAATCTGTATTTTTGCAATCTGTGCGCGCGTGTGCGGCCATGCCTGAGTGAACGTATTGTGACATTCATTGCTAGACCAGCTCGTGACTAAAAGTCTAAAACCCGCTTCTATTTCTCATTCTTCTGTAGGATGGGAAAGAGGGAATAACCAAGTAAAGACGTGACAAATTGATTGTTGCTTAATGGAATGGAAGCTATCTTTCCATTCCATTAATAGTTGCATTTATTTTCTCAAATGATTTGTTTATGGTCTTAAAAGGTCAATTACAGAAATCTTATCAAGTAAGACATTCATTTATTTGTTAAAATTCACTAATTATATTTATTGTCACCTCAGTTCATAAACATTTTATAATAGAATTTGTAGTAGTTTAGCATATTTGTTAGAGCTATGCATGTTGGTTGGCTAATAATTAATGGAGATAGTGAATTTTGGCCTCATTGATGGTGACTTTTGGCTGCTTACCACGTGTAAATATCCTTATAGCTATTATTGTTTGGGCAATTTGAGTAATTTGTATTAGAAAAATGTAATGACTATAACATTTTTACAACAAATCATAGATGATAAGTTGTTATTTATTTTAATTTAAACCAACCACTGATTTTTTTTTTTTTTTTTGCCTACTAATAACAACATACCTGCCACTTAAGTTTTGTTATAAAAATATTGTGAATATAGCATTTTTCTATATTATACTATCAAAATTACTGCATTAATTCATTTTAACAAGGCATGTGATTGTTAAATAGATTGTTTGATTAATGGTACAAATAAAGGTCGATTAAGTTGTTGCCATATGGTGAGTTAAACTTTTCTCCAAATGAGTTTGAATGAAAATTCTCTTTCATGCTCGTATTATTTGTCTGTTTTGGTTTTATTAATAAACTCCTGCCTGGTCTTTCCAGTCTGGCTTCTCAAATAATAATAATAATAATAATAATAATAATGATAATAATAAGTTGGTGCTAAGCAAGATTCCAAAATAAGATTGTTATTACCACATACAAGCCAATTAGTGTGGGTATTTTTTCTTCTTTATATGTTCCTTTATTAGCAAGAATTTGGCTATACTTATTTGAAGTTCAGGGTAATTAATTTTATAGACAACTTAAATAGTAAATATGGTTATTTATTAAAAAATAAAACTAAAAGATTGGTTAATTACAATTGATACAGTTTTTATATTGGATTAAAATTTCCGAAATTTTATAACAATAGAAATTATATCTATTAAAATTAACAATATAAATTAATGACAGCTATTGAGCTTTAGGGAGGGGGGGAGGGTGGGGACCAATTTAAAAACTCTTATTTTAAATTACTTAGTACAATTGTAAATCAAATAAGTAAAATGTGCATTTCATTGTCAAAAATCCACTGTCATTATGTGGCATGTAATTTGCAATTCTCGAAAGGCTGAAAGGCTGGGGTAACACTTGTATTTACAAAATAAGGACAAAGTTTGATTGGTTATATATTTTAAATAACTATTGAATTACATGTTCTTTATGTTCTTAACACTCGTGTCAAATTTTGTGCAAATCGAATGTTATTTACTATTCAATTCATAAACTTATTTTTTATATATAATTTTAGAATACAAAAACTTAAAATTTAAACCTTTGATTGATGACATTGTTATTATTTTTTGATCTTCTAGAAATTTTAGAAGCATGTAGAATTTAAAACAAGCATAAAGTTTATCGCCTTTGGTAAAGTAAAAGATTTAAGAAGAACATGTCATCCAATAGTGGATTTGTTAAAATTCACATCCAATAAAAAGATATTGAGTGAAGTTGTAGCCTTAAGCTACAACTAAATTTGTTGCCAAATTTTGTCCAAAAAATAATTAACATTATAATTAAATAAATAAATTATTGTTATTATTAATGTCTCATTTATTATTCTCATTAAAGTTCTATTAGATACTGTTGGGTCCCAATTTTAGTCTTGTGTGAATTAAGAAAGCTAATTAATAATTTTAATCAATTCTCAAAAAATATTATCACCACAATTACCAAGCAAAATAGCAATCACACGAGATAAGTTCTGAATCAATTCACCATTATCAAATCAATTACAATATCTCTTGTGTATATCTCAAGGCTTAAAAAAAATAAATAAATAAAACTCTACTTTTTTTTTTTTTATTTGCTCTCACATGCATCTCACTACACTCAGTGCGGTTTCTTCTTCTTATTCTTCTAACGGCTCACTCGTGGTTGCTCTCTCTTTTTCTATTCACATAACTAGCATTGGATGTGTTTTCTCTTTGTCTTTCTTCACTTTTCAACATTAAACAAAGTCTCACAAATTCTCCTTGATTTGTGTGATTTGTGCGCTTTACAAAAAACGTTGTCAACAAAACCCAAATTTTGTTGTATCTCTCCTTGGGTTACCTCTCAAGCAAAAATCCATTTTCTCTCTCTCTCTCTCTCTCTTATTTCATGCTCTATTTTCTCTCTCCCCCATAGGGATGATCCTTGGGCCAAAGCCATCAAATTCTTTGTAGCATTATTTATTTATAAGACTTCAAGTTCCTATTTCTTTGTAGACAAGAAATATAATACTTTTTTAACAAAGAATAAACTTTTCATTTACACCAAGAAATAGTTTTTCCTTCTACATTAAAGAAACCCAAAAATAACCAAATTAAATTTCCCTTCTACAATTGGGAAACCCAATTAGCTTTCCAAGTCACAATTTAAATTTGAGGCAATTTCCCAACAGATATCTCCTCCTCATCAATTATGCCACACTAGAGCAACCATCAAAGACACAATCAGGCTAGGATTAAGCATTAAACGACATAATTTTTTCGTTTGATAATATGGAAGGGTCTATAAGTATGAGATAAATTATAAAATCTAATGAGATGTTAAGGAAGGTGAAATTTGATTTCTTTCTCCATTTCCAAATGCGCCATCATTTGTGGCAAAATTTAAAGGAGACTATTTTAAAGTAATAGATTCTCACAACAAATTTAGAAGTCAAATTAACCCCATTAATCAAACCAAGTAAAAAGCTGTTATTAACCATCCATACCTTTGCCAACATTTCTTGCTCTACAGAACCTCTTAATCTGATAGCATGAATAATAGCTTTCTTATGACTGCCACAAATAACACAATAATTTGGGTCACATTCCATCGATATATGTTCTTCTTTGTCAAAACTTAAAAGTCTATCATTTCTTAATAGCCACTAAATTTTTTTAGACCACCACACAATTTATGAACATATTATTGGGAATAAGAGTGACCTAAGTGGCAGAATAAAAGCTCTTTAGTTGTAGGATTATAAATTTGTGCAAAAGCGGATGCCAATTGGTGTATGTGAATGAAAGTCTTTTAGCTGCAGGATTATGTATTTGTGCAAAATTAATTATGCCACTTGAATGGGATATGAGATATTCTTGAATTTTCAAAATTAAATATTCTTTCATCTTCCCTTATATAAAATACTAGTAGTATCATAGTATGCTAGTATGCTTGTGCGATACACGAATTAATTAAAAATTCTATATAATAGATATTTTCAAAATTTTAGTTAGCCACTTGAAATTTTAAAGGAGTTTCACCTAAGATTAAATTATTAAAATGCAAACATATATTGAGCTACTTGGTGTATGTAATGTGGATTTATTACATTAAAATACAAAACTATTAATAGATTATCAAAATAATTAAAATAAACTTTTTTTAAAAAATTAAAAAATTCTTAACATTTTTTAAAATAGAATTTTAATTGAAGTAGAATTTTAAATTTCTCAAACCTAGCAATAGAGTTTTACCTATATACTAAACTATAGTTGGAGTAGAATTTTAATTTTAATTTTGTAAGCTAAAAAAAAAAAAATAAATAAATCATAGGAAGGGAGGGTGGCAAGTGCACCCTACGCATCCAGGGCAATATAAAGGGAGATAGACACCAACATGCTCACTAGTGGAGATGAAGGGGACTCAAACCCAAGACCGAAGTCTTGTTGGCCAAGGCCTGTCCACTAGACCACCCGCCACATTAGTGAATTTTTAAATTTCTTGAAACTTAGCCAATAGACTTTCACTTAAAATGAACTGGCCTAATTAATAAGAGTTTGATTCTAAAAAAAGAAGAAAAATTAATAAGAGTTTTATCATTTGTCATAGAGAAAAGATAGCCACTTGGCACAACCAGGACTTTTGGGTCTTTCTTTTATTATGTAGTATATGATATTAGATGATAGCTAACTAGGTCTGATCATCATACATTCTCAAATAAAAATAATCCAATCATCATACCTCCATTTATACATTATATTAGATATGGCAACTAACTAACCCCCACCCCAAGTAATTATTTTGTACTCCAAGAGCAATGCTTCATCTTTTCACATAATAATAGGTTCTACTAATTAAATTCAAGTATGATAGTATCATTGTCACATTCAATGGTTCTCTTATTTTTTTTAGTCACTTTGGATGGTTTCAACGTCACATTAGATGGTACTCACTCTCTATCACTCTCTTTAAAAAAAAAAATGTTAAATGAAATTATTAACATAATTAGCTTTAAAAGAAATTTTAATACTAAAAATTTCAATTAATTAAAAATATCTTCCAGTTAAAATTTTTAAAAGATCTAATAAAAAATTAATTATTCATTTTTTTAGTAATTACTAAGATAATTTACATGCTCTCATTTATAGGGAGGACCATGTGAGCCAAATTGAGGTGGTCCTCCCATAGGAGTGAATAATTTTTTTAACCCAAGAGTTTGTATACTTTAGCAAGAGTTTCTTACTGAATATTTAGTGGCTAGCACATTTACATTTTTATATGATGACATTTGGTGCATCTGGAACATAAAAAAAATCTTCTTGAAGAACAAGTTTTTGATTTAGATCGTTATGTCAATCAATCTGTACTTTTGTTTCTCTCTATATTTTTTGAGATCCTTCTTACTTGTCATTGAACAGAAATTAAGATACTAAAAATTGGTAAAATTTACACTTTCAAACAAAGCCAATCCCTTAGACATTTGTATTGCAAAATTTCCCATCCATCTGGTTCTGAAAAGCTTTGACGACAACAACAACTCTAGCAGTAGTGGAAGCTCAATTTGTATCCAGGCCTGCCTTCTTTACCTGTTGATCCGCTCGGGGAAGGTTAATACCTTTCTCTGCAGAATTACTAGCAGCCTGCAATTTTGTTACATAAAGCTTTATGTAACAAAGCTAGTGATAACAAGGAACATGACCATAATGAATCAATGGGATATTAACGTCAATAAATACCTAAACTACTCAAAGGACAGCATCAGTTAGTGTAGCAACCTATGCTGCAAATTGCGCCCACACAAAATGACAAAAGCATGATATCAAGATTAATAATTTATTTCTGTAACATGCATCCATAAACCCAAATGAAAAAAATCCAGTCTCAAAGTGTCCTTGCATCAAATCCAACTTCCCTTTGATTAGGCTCTACACAAAAACATTATGGTCTTTTATGAAGGCTTCCCTAACTACAATCTCATTACCATAAAGAAGTGCACAATCTTATGTGATAATACACAACTGACAATGCTGTTGTTACAGCTTCAACATCAAGGTCCCCCGCTACTCTGCCATCTAGAACATGTTGAATGCAAGGCCGAAAGGATATATATGAGACCCACCCCTTCTGAAATTTCAATGGCCTCCTATGTAGGAGTAAGCCAATAACTGATGCTCTGACCACAACTGCCTTTGATTCTTCATCATCCACAACCACTTCACACAAGTTCTTCTGTGCATATAGGACCACAATACAGGTACAACAGTCATGTCACATATGCAGTCTATGAAAAAGGGAAACAAAACAACACCAGTGAGTCAGTGACAATAAGGTTTTGTCGTTTTAATCTTTACCGTCAAAACGATTTTGATCCTTCTGAAAATCTTCACACGTGAGTAAATGGAAACGAGCACATTTGGGTTCTGAGAATAGAGAGGAACCAATCTATTTTTTGTTTTGGTTGCATTAACATGTGTTCTTAAAGTAATTGTTAATTTCTACCATTTCAGTAAAAAAAATAATAATAATTGTTAATAAATTATTTTCAAAAAATTTTAATACTATTTTCAGGAGAAATATAAAATAAAATAAAATATAAAAACTATCAAATAAGTCGATTGCTTTTTTTTTTTTCCATAAATTTTTATAAAAAAATAATTTTCTAAACCAATGCCTTAAGTACATTCCCAAAACTTTTCCCATTTTGTTTTGAGAAGATTATTTTTTGTTTTTATACCTCACCTCCTAAACCGGTACATACTAAAGTTAAATAAATTGTCAGGACTGAAACACTTTAAAATTTGTGGTTAAGATTTGGATGGGTATTGTACCCACTAAAAAAGAAATGGTTCCATAGAATGACCCTTCGATTTATCGCCTAAAATAAGTTGATATTTTATGGACCACTAATCACATTTTCTATAAAAACTATCCGTCCATTTTATGGACCACTAATCACATTTTTTTAATAATGTAATTATAAAATAATTAAAATATAAAACTTGGAAAAGAAAACATTAAACACATGATATATTAGAGTTGGCAACCATAAAATAATATTATGATTTATGAGTAGAACAGAGGCATTTTATGTGTTAAATTTAGTTGCATTTGAGAAGATGAATAACTGACACAGTTTGTGTCCAAAAATAGACATGCTAGATTTATTCCTGGTCTTAAGATTCATTTGGTCATGCTAGCTCCAAGCCTTCTCAACTTCCTTTTGATGACATTGATAATATCCGAGTTAGATGAACTGGAGACATATTGGCTTCACTTTTTATGTCTTCTTGCATATCAAACAAAATAAATTTATGAATGTATAATTTCGGTTAATTAAAACATAATAACAACCAAAAAAGAAAATAGAGAGAAAAAGAAACCTTGTCTTAACACTGTTTAAAGAGAAATGCTGTACACATAACAATTTTCACAACAATTAAGTTGACAGGTTTTTATTGCTTCACATTTACGTCCATCACACTACTAAGTACTAACATTATTTTATTATCTATCACTTACAACTTGCCAAATTAAATGACCTTTTTTTTTTTTTTTTAAGGGTACCAAATTCAATACTTTTTCAATTTTCGAGAAAAATTTTTCAAAAAATAATTAATTATTGTGTGTCCTTAGGGCATACGTTAGCAAAATCTTATTGCCAAAGCAAATGAATTGAAATCATTTCAATTTCTTATATTTCAGGTATTACTAATTCTCATTCCTTGCATTGTCATCCTCTTAGTGTACCAAATGTGCCATAAAGTATACATTTATTTGGACCCATTCTAAAGCTTTGATATGTCCTTTTCATAGCTAAGTTACCCTTTTGTAGGGACCTCGATATATATTTGGTGGATACTATGCAGCTAAACTTTGAGCTCGAGAATATGGAAATTGTGTGACAATACAGAAGTATCATCCTCTTAGTTATCAAATTGTGCAAATGAAATTGGATTTATATCAAAAGAAAGAAATATCAAACATAAGCACTTTTGATTTTTGCCTAGGATGCCCGCACTATAGGTGAGCGCAAGCAATAACTAACAAAGGATAGAAAATGCCATTTTACGTTTGTTGAATGCAGCTCCTGTCTAGTTGTCTCGCAAACAATCACGGCATAACAGGTGACATTATAGAATTAAAGGGCCCTAACACAATTATTATAAAGTATATGCACTTTACCACTGATTTTTATTGTTTTTTCAGTGGCAAAATGCTAGAGCTTCTGTTTCTAACACATCATGTGGGTGTAGCACACTTATTGCTGGCTGTGGACAATGGCTCTAAGCCTCTAACCTAGTGATAACTTAACCCATCATGCCATACCCTTGCTTAAGCTTTCAACAATTTCAGAGAATGATTTCAGCTGTGGAGAGAAATAATCCAGGCGTGATGAATTTTTGCCTTATTGCTTTCAAGCCAGCTCAAACTCACCTAGAAAACCCCCTCTCTATGGCATAGTGTAGAGATTATTTCTTGGAAAAATTACATAAAAAGGCACTCTTAATCTCATATTTCAGATTAAGGTTTAAGTTTTTAATTTGTTACTTAAAGTCTCAAGTTTATGAAATCGTTTCAAGTTTAAAACTTATGTTCATCTTTGTTATTCTGGACAGTAACAAAATAGAGAAAAACAAGAAATAAAACTATTGAACATAGAGGGTAGAAAAAGAAAATGATTGTCAGAAATTCAAAATTGACTTGGGTGAGACGCAAATTTTATCAATCGTTTTCCTATTTTATCTACTCCATTACTGCCCCACCATAACGAAAATGAATAACAAAGATGGAGAGTGACTCAATCGAATCAATGTCAAAATTTTGAGACTTTAATTGACAAAATTAAAATTTTTTGGAACCTAATATGAAACAAGCTTTAAACTGTTTGAGATATTTTTTATTTTTTTTTCCCTATATTTATTTATTTTTGGCACACTGTCCCCAAATTGAAGGGAAGAAAAACCATCACTATAATGTAAAACAAAAGGCCATATTTACTTGTGATTTTGAACCAAATACACATATTTGCTATTGCCAATTTAACATTAACAAAGTAAAATCTAATTTAATGGTACCCCTTCTTGCCATGCCTGGTGACATTGTGCAACCATCCAATCCCTTTGAGGGCCTTGGAAATCTTGACAAGATTAGGCCTTCCCATTCCTAAGTTCATCTTCCCTGCTGAGAACTTCAAAGCCTGTAAGCAGCACAATTGCCCGTCCACTTCTTCCTCGTCCTCATCGTCGTCTTCATTGTACTCAACCCCGTTTTTCTTCCCCTTCTTTGTGTTGCTTTTCGCCTGCAGCTTGTTCGAATCGGTCTCATATGTCTCCCAGAGCAAATCCATCCCTTCACCTCCTTCCACATTGTGTCTCTCCTCAAAAAGCTTGCATGCCAATGTCCTCCTCCACTCTTTCTCTTTTCTCATTGAACCAAAATTTCCAAGATTGGAACACAATGTTTCGTAAGTCTCCACAACTGGTGAGCTATTAGGAATCAAATTACCTTCACCTGGTCTTTGGGAGCTCACTTTGGTGTCATTTACTTTATTATGCACTGCATTGGATCCGCTTCTCATCAACGCGGTTGGTTTTTCTTTTCCCTCTTCTTCTTCAACTTTATAGAACACTGCGCCTTGTTGTTTGACTTCTTTCTCTTCTTTCTCTTCTTTTTCACCTAACATATTTTCTTGTTCCTCCTTTTCTTGCAAAAAGCATTCTAATCTCTTTTCAACAGGTGCTTCAAGGACCGTTGAGCAAACTTCTTTGACTTCCAACTCCAGAACTTCATCTGGGTCCTCTCTAAATTCGAAACTTGACGTATCAAACACAATCTTATATACTTCAAATTCCTCAAATTGTTGGAAGTTTTCAATTTCATCATCCACTTTAGGCTGCAACCCTTGTAAAACAGCTTGGTATGTTGTAACAAGAAAACCAACCTTGGAATATTCAGACAATTCAGAGTGAGAGTTTTCTTGGACAAGGTTTGGAGAGACGGTGAGAAGAATAAGGAGGAGGAGAAGAAAAGTGGTGATAAAGAGAGGAGAGAGGAAAGATAGGAGCTTGAGAAGATATGGGGAGAAGAAGATGAAGTAAGAGAAGTAAAGAGGGTGAGAGAGAATGAGGAAACAAATATGGAACAAGTCAGAGAGGAGAAGACTAGAGAATTCAGTCTTCTTGGAGGTGTTTGATGTGAAAGAAAACTCAGACATTTTCTCTCTTGGTTCTCTCTTCTAAAAGAGAATGTGAAGGAATGGTTTGGAATGGAGATGAGTGAAACTTTTCTTCTTGTTTGTTTCTGTTATAGTAATGGAAGAGAAAAGTATGAAAATTGGATGTGAGAACGCCGTGAATAAAGGGGAGAGACTTAAGGAGAGAGAGAGGGAGACTAGACTAACTACCACTAGAAAGAAAAAGCTACTTTAGAAACATCATTTTTTTTTTTCCTTGTCTATCCATAACCACCATGTTTTCTTTTTCTTTTTCTTCTCTTTTTTGTTTTGATTTGCATAAACGACCTACCAATTCCTGCTTGATAATTGTATGGAATCCCATAAATTCAATTATATCCAAGGAACAACTTTTTAGGAAGTTTATACCATTAGATACAGAAATGGGCAATGTTGCAGCTTCATGTCGTACTACTTGCTTTTTCACATGAAAGATATTGGGGTTAAGGCTTAGTTGTTGGTTGTTGTATATACATTGAAGATGTGTAAATAACACTCTACACTTTCCACATATAACAAAACATTTAAGGCATATCAGTCATCTAATTCTTTTGGTATGATTTTGCTTATCAAAAATTAGAGGATTGTTTAACATGGTACATCATATCAAGACAAATTTGGCTAACAGACTCCCTGGTTAGTGTCAGGCAATTATTTAGGGAAGCCTCTTATACAGTTTTGTTAACATGTTCTTGATGTTTGGAACTTTCTTAATCACTGTTATAAAATATTATGCCCATTAATTAGCAAAAGTTTGATCTTTGGGCCAAAATTGAAAGTACTAGAGCAATCAAAGAATCAAGACCCTCAGTTTACAGCCTAGATCTCTCAAGGGGTGTGACATGTTTGAGATATGGACATTCCTCCAATCTTGCTTTCCCAACGGCCTGCTAAAGTGCTAATGCGGTAACGCTATTGTCAAATTTGTCAAAACCTATCCAATTTACTTTGAATTAGATAGGGACACCATCAAACGCATATACAAGAAGACAAAAACTGCCTTCATTTACAACCCATCATATTAGCTTTTTACCGTTACTAGAAACTAGCTATAGCCCTTTATATGCTGATTACAACATAATTTCTAACATTAAAAATTTTATTTTAACTCCACCTAATCCAATAAAAAACCATCCATTCATACTTTGAAAATTTTCAAGTATGATATGCAATTGTTTGTTAAAGTTGTTAAGTCTCATGTCAAATAACGATAACAAATAATGGAAAATTATTAAATACTCCGGAAGTACCATAAATACATACTCTCTCCTCTCACATGAATTATGAGTCTCGCCATAAATTTAATTAGTGAGACACACAATTATGTGATAATGGAAAGTACTCATTTATGATACTCCGAGGGTACTCAATAATTACCCACAAATAATTAATATAATATAGTTGGACTCAAATTCACTGACTTAAACTTTTGGGTTAACAAAAGATAGAGTCGCATCATGTTATATCAATGTCTTCGTATATAACTCTTAATATCTATAAACCCAAAATCTGTATAAAAAAAAAAAATATATATATATATATATATATATATTTATATATATCTAGATAAAAGAGGTGCGGGTGGCTCACATTTAGGAGAGTGATAATAGGAGACAAAGAGGTGAGTGAGGTGCTAGGAATGAAGATAGATAGCACATGGGAAGGCACTCATGGCCACTCAAGTGCTAGCCATGCATGCACCCCACGGTCCCTGGCTTTTTCACCTCTCAACGGTCCCACATGTCTGTTGCGACTCTTTTGGGTTTGTAATCAGGGTGTCAATGGAAGCTTTGGCAGATTTTCTTTCCCATATCATTTTGACGAGAGTATCAATGTCATCAATATACTTGGTCTATGTCGGCAGAATTTTGCTTTAACTTATTGTAAATGCTGAAGAAAAGAAAGGGTAAAATCTAAATTAAGTAGCAAGGTAAAGAAATTTGCTTTATAAAGGTTGTACCCAGTGCACCAAACTACCACTTTTATAAGATATAGGAGAGGTGATTGACACATAGTTTTATCCCCATTTTTTTAGAGTGATTTCTAGACTGGAAACTACTACTTATCGCTTTTGATATAAAGTACTTGCCATCCAAATAAAATATAATGTTTACTTGGTTTAATGTTTGGTAGTAGGGATGAAGAGAGTCAAAAAAGGAACAGATAAAGCAAAAAGAAGTTTTCAAGCTGTTCTGTTCATTGTGTTAAGACTGTTTGTAATGTTGTTTGTTTGTTTGGTTTTTTTTTTTTTTTTTTTTTTGCAGGTACTTGTTCTGTTTGTTTTAAGCTGCACCCGTTTTCTCTGTTTCAATGAAAGTTTATCATTCCAATTAACTTAAACTCTTTTCTTTGAAGTGGTTGTTTAGTTTACCATGGTCACAGTGGTTGCTCATGACTCAGCTTCTCCGAAATTGGAGTTAGGATTGCCTATCAACCACTTTAGAAGTAGGAGACTCGTGCATTGGGTATGACATTTTTATTAAGGACTTGAGTGGTATTGGAGAATAAGCAAGTTTCTTTACCAGAAAAGATGGCTTAACTGTTTGAGGAGCACTTGCTGGTTTGGTGTAAGGATAACGAGGCTGGCAAAATGCTGGTGAAGGAGGATTGGAGCAAACCAGAAAGGGGCTACGTTGAAAAAACTGCATCAAATAGTGAATAGATAAACTAATGATGGCTTGGGGGAGGCTCTGGGTATATGCATGGACCTGCTGCAAAGGAATTCTGGGTATTCTAAATGGAAGCTTGATGCAGGTTTGGAGGATATCAAAATTTTGGCAAGGGTTTTGATTGTATTATGTTTTTCTTTAAGAAAAAAAGAATATATATATATATATATATATGTGTGTGTGTGTGTTAAAATTTTTACTTATAACGTCTACTCTATAATTGTATTGTATTATATAATTGGATACATTTTTAAGCGCAAATAGTGCAGCCCTGTTTTTGTACTGAGAAGCATGGTTGTATGTTTACTTATTCCATATTTAACTGGTATATACTATATAGTGAGGCTAAAAAAGAATACTAAGCTAACAAAATTGAAATTTAACTCTCCCCTACCAATCCACCCACTTTTGGACGGATTTGGTTGGTTGCCCAACCCCCCTCCTCCCCCTTTTCCTCCACCAAACAAAGGGATCTTTTCCCCTCTCCCTCAGCTTCCTCCAACCCTCTTTATTTCTCTCTTTATTCTTGATTTCTCCAAATATAAACATAGTGGAAGCTCTGATTTAAGGCCTTTCTAGTTTTGCTTTTAGAGGGGTCCAATGTTTGGCAAATTTCGCTAAAACATTTTAAGAGATAAAGCTAACAACAACTTTAAGGTTAAAGTTGAAATTTGGAATTTTTATGAAAAAAACTCTACAAATAAGTGATTCGCCGCTCCTGCTTTATAAATCTAAAATTTGAAGCACACTATTTATTGTAATTTGTCATACACTCAAAACACTAAAATGCTTTTCGATTAAAACTCTATATCGCAAAAAGTCTAACTACTAATTCCTACAATAATAGGATAATACTAAATGAAAACTTAGTTGTTCAAGGAAAGAGAGAATATAACACACAAATCATAATAAGAATTTCATCATTGACACAACATTTCTCCCCTAAAACTACTAAGAATCATCAACTATACAAAATATAATCAAAATTAATTTATCAGATTATTTTGTATTCATGTTAGCACTTTGCATGATAAGCAAATTTCTTTCCCTCCCGAAAGCCTCTAAAAATATGCTAGATGAGGAACAAGATTCTCTTAATATTACTAATCAATCAATGTCAGTATATATAAAAGAAGTGCTATGTCCACAACAAGAGTATGAGGTTCCTGCAAGATTTGCGGTGCACTTGCTATTAGTTTCCTTTAATATTTCAGATACTTTTCAAGCAAAAATATGAATTCTTCAGTATTTTATATTATAGAGAAAATCAAAAGACAAGGCCACTACATTTAGAAAAATAATCAGAACTTTTAAAAGCAATAATGAGTCAATTTCCCTTGGTGAGATCCAATACATTAATGAAAGAAACAATAATTTATGGAGCACCCCTTTTATTTCTTCTAACAATTATTATAGGTCTCAATTGATTCAAAAATTGGATCAATAGAGTTATCATATTATTAGTCTAGGGTATCTTTTTAACCATAGGTATTCTTTCAAGAGCGGCATGGCCAAACGAGGCAAGGGCTCATATCAGAATTGGGATCCGAAGGAAACTTGGGCATTTATTAATCCACCATAGCTTGAGTGGCATCACTATACTTCCGAGACTCATTTACAAGAAACTGATCCTACCAAAACTGAAATAGGGAGCAACCCATTCCTTTAGCTCAACCCCACCTTAAAGCCATGCTGGAATGATTATAATGACTTCCATATAATCATCACAAGTAGGGCCTATTGTTGACAATTTCAGCATCTTAACAAACAAAGGCACAATCATCTACCTTTAATCTTTCTCTTTTTTAAGTCAAATAGCTGTCCCAGAGATAATTCCACAACAAAGAGAAAGCCAAAGAACTTTTTAAAGGGAGAGTGGAAAACAAGTGAGTGGATTATATCTTCAAAGAAGAACTGTGGCCATTACAAAACCAAAATAACATCCATATTCAAGCAGAGACCATTACATGCTCAAAAGCAAAGTCATAACCATCCATATTCAAGTAGAGACCATTACAAAACCAAATTAACATCCATATTCAAGTAAGTCATAACCATGGTTTAAACAAGTAATAACCGACCTTTATAATGGTCCTTAAAACATCTAGCATCCTAACCCGTTTAAAACATGATAGCCCAAGTAGATATCACTCTGTCATGATAGGCTTATTCTCGCTTGCTTTGGGTCTCTGTTCCTTTGGTTTCTGCTCTTCCATTTTCCTAAAAATCCCCAAAAAAAAAAAAAAAGTAATATCCATAAATTAGAAACTTCATAGAGGATCAAGATTAAGAACATGCACTAATAAAGTTGACAAATAAATCAACCAATTTAACAAATTGGACAAAAAAAAAGAGCAATATCCATATATGTGGATGTCGCATACTCCAAATAGGTTGTCTAACACATGCATTAATATTGACAACAAAACCAAGAACTTTAATGGATGTAGAGAGAACAGAACATTCAACACACACAGAGGGAGGAGATCCAAATGAAAAGGTTAGTATTGGCGTAAGACAATAAATAAATATCTCACCAAACATATTTTTTATCAACTGCTCGTACATATTCACATGATAAATAAGTTGTTCCTGAACCAACTATTCCAGAAATATAAGAATAAGCTAACTGCTAATGCATATTTGCAATTTCATCCTATCAAATTTTATTTTACTGGGCCACTGTGTGAAGTCCAATTAAAGCAATAGTAGTATGGTTTTGAAGGTGTAATTATAATTATCTAGGGTTAAAACAGATTTAAATTTGGGTTTTCATTTTAAGCAGATGGCTAGTTTGTAACCAAGGGGCAGGCACGAAACCATAATTTCATTCAGGGATAGAATTAACCTAGCAAAATAGGTGAATATAGACTTTAGAATGTTGAGACAGATTCTGTTAATCTTTTATTACCTTACTGAGCTTAGAGTTCACTGGTCAAAGTAGGAGTCCAAATGCTACCAGTACAAAAAAGAGTCCTTATATATTTGTGCTCAACGTAGTCAAAGAAATGTGAGAGTTGAATAATAGAAAAACTTAGTGTTTTGAGTATTGAGGAAAATTGATCATAGTGTGTTCTTTCTCCCTTGCAAAACGCCTTCCATTATGTCACTGTTTACATAACTGGCCACATGCTATTGTTCACAACTTGTATACATATTCAATCCCAGTTTCTTCTCACCATTTTTGCAACCCTAAATCAAATATTTCCCCTTTCCTACCAAAACCAAATCAATCTTGAATCCTGACCCTTTTTTTCTTCTAAACTTACAAAACCTCAATCCACAAAATTCTCCCAATCTATCAGGGTGTCAGGTACTCATATCAGGCAAGAGATGAAGTGGGGATGGGATGAACTTCTTGTGTTAAAAAAGCAAGAAGTGAATAAGAAATACATATGGTAAAGCCCCTTTGTGTTGTAGATCTCTGCTTTAGTTGAACTTATAATATTTGTGAGGTGGACTTGTAAGAACAAACTAACGCATAAACCTAAAATCACAAGAATATACCAGAGTATGCTGCACCCTATATTTTTTTTTTTTTTTTTAAATTCACAAGTTGGAGAGCCTCAACACAAAAGTCAAGACTGAACCCAAAAGCAAAAATCCTAGAGGCAAACACTCATATGCATATATGTACGGATTTTGTTAACAGGTACACTGAACAACAAAAAGTGTCATGGGAAAAGGAAGAGACCCAGAGTGGCAGGGGTGTAGTAGGATATAAGGCACAGGAAGTGAGGAAACAATCAATAACAACACATTTTGGATAAGTACAGAAAAACTTCCAGAGGATGCTGTCCTCAGCATTGCAGTACTCAGAGATCAAATGCAAATTATAAGAGAATAATCAATTTAAGTGACCTCTATAACATTTTGAGATGAAAGCACTACAATGCCAATGATTAACATGACACTCATTACTAGTTGTAAGGCAAATCCAAACACCAATGGTGGTTCCCACCATAGACTGTCTCTTCGCGATGTATCATGTATGGTTGAACTTATAAGAGAATAATCAATTTTAAGTGACCATCTATAACATTTTGAGATGAAAGCACTACAATGCCAATGATGAACATGACACTGATTACTAGTTGTAAGGCAAACCCAAACACCAATGGTGGTTCCCACCATAGACTGTCTCTTTGCGATGTATCATGTATGGTTGAACCACGTCGGTTTCAATTTGGAAATCAGAAACCTTCTAAATTAAAAGGAGTTTGATTGATGTCAAAAGTTATCAAGACTCAGGCTGTGAGTCATGTGATCCCTGTTCTGGTGTAATACCCATTCCGTTTAATTATTGAAGATGGACTCAATAACATAGACACAACAACAAACTTTATCTAATTCACAAAGACTAAGTCCCACACCCAAGCAACCCAATGACCCATGAGTGAATTTCCTTTACCAATCCAATGTTGTTTATACTATAATTCTATATATAACATTCTCCCAAACCAGGTCCTATTTTCCAATATGTGCAGAAAGAAAAACATGGGAGAGTGATTTTTTCCTTTCTAGAGAAAGCTATTTTCCACAAGGTGGCCACAAAACAACCCCTTTTGTCAACAGAACAAACACAAGGTGGCACTATTACTATAAAAGAATCCAAATTTTTTTAACAATGAGTTTTCCCAAAGTTATTCTTCTAAAAGTGAGTCTAAATACAAAACAAATTACAACCCATTTGTCAAAAGCTTCGAAATAATCAAACCCAATATATACAAAGCAATCAGAACACCAGAGCAATGGAAACAAGGACAAACCAAAATACATATATACACAAAAAAAATATATGTATGTGTATGGAAAGAGAAAGAGAATTGAGAAAAAGACCTCTTGTCAGAAGAGCCACCCTTCTGGCTGAGGAACGATCGAAAGAGTGGTGAGTTCACGTCGTAAATCATTGTCTTGAATTGTATTGTATTGTTCGGTTAACACAGCAAAATTGAAAATAATTCCGCTTCCAAAGTCTCAACACAAACAGCAAATGAAAACCCTAATTACTCATTTACTCATTCTTTTGTCCTCTTTTATTTCAAGATGGGGGCGGCTGCCGGCTTTCCTACATTTGGGCTGAACAATCTTAGGCCCAATGTTAGGTAGGGCCAGGCCTGGGTCAACATTTTTGGCCCGACCCATGGCCCATGGATACCTTTTGTAAGCTTGCTAGCTAGATTCTTAGGATGAGTGTGCAGCCAAACCACTAATGCACAAAAACTGACCCTATCTAATCCAGCAGGTTTTGTCAGTTATGACTAAAACTTTTTTAAAAAATATATTTATTCCATGTGTAATAATAAGATTGATATATTTATAGTAAATTACTATTCACTGATTATTTTCAAGATATAAAAGAACTTCAAGATCTATTTTGATATACAGGTGAGTTAAAATATATTAGCCTCATTATATGCATTTCACGCATACGATAAGCTTTTTTTTTTTAATAGGAACTGTGGATAGGGTTTTTTTTTTTTTATATATAATTTTTACATTATAAGAACGTGGGGTAGTGATGGTAGGAAGGAACTTTTTGATAGATTTTTTTTTTTTTTTTTAATATAGGAGTAAGGGACGTGGGGTAGTTTTTCTTTTATATGAATATTTTTAATTTTTTGTTGATTTATTATTTTAACCCCATAGAATAATGACAAGTTAATTAAATTAGAGGTATTTTTGACAGTGAAAAAGACAATAATTAACTTTCTGAATGCTCTTAAGATATAATAAAGATTAAAAAAAAATATTTTGTATATGCTATTTCAAGAATGGTTACAAATACTATTCACTTCCCTTTGAGGACACGCAGGATTGAGTTAGTGGTCGAGTTGTTTTTGGTAATTGACACCCATCGAATTAGGTTTCAATTCATATGTTACTATTAATGGTGAAGTAGCCCTCTTTTTTATGTAGGAGTGCCTTATTCTATCTATCAAAGTCCTTCTTTGTCTATAGCTCGGGTCAGTCCCCCACAGTTTGCTTTGATTATCATCAAACAGTGACGTTCTGCATCAAGGGCTCTCACGTGAGCCATGCAACATTCCCAGGCAGGAACTGCTTAAGCTATTGATCTTTTGTTAATATGGAATCAATGCTTGTTTGGGTTCTCCTTAAATTTGTTGTTTCAAGCTTTGACCATTTCAACTTTAAATCTTGGTTTCATTTGTCTTGCTCCATGAGATCCACAACTTTCACTGTTAGTACATCCATACACTATTGTGGAATATGGGGTAACCGTGATCACAAAAGCTGAGGGCTTAGAGGCACAGGTGTATTTTATCTCTTCATGACAATATTTGTCCTCACTCAAATGAGTTTGCTAAGTGGTTACAAACAAATTTGACTCCAAGATTCTTTAAGTAACAAACTTGGAGAATCATAGGAATTTCTCTAAAGTGTGCAAAAATCTAGAGGGAAAAAAAAACTAATTATGGAGTCTATTTAAAAAAAATAAAGAATTGCCTTTGAAAAGACACACTTGAAAGGTTACTTTGGTTTATACAAACACTAAAATATTACATTGGTTTTTACTAACCGTTAAAGGGTGAAAAATCTTCATTTCTCTTGTTTTTATTGCAAAATTCTAAAGTATTGTCACTAATTGTAATTGTTTGGCTCGAGTGCGTACGAGCTCACTTGAATGGCTCTTGAGCAAGCACTTTGATAATGGACCAATGCTTAACCCCAAAATTTCACCTTTATGTTATATCTCACTCAAGCAATACTCAACGGCGAAAATGAGAACTTTGTTTCCCGATCGGCACTTTGTCTTCCGCTTAAGCAAGCTACTAAAACATAGTTTTTCATTTGTTTTAATTTTCTCATTTGTTTTACTGTCAAAGTAAGATCACACATTTATTAAAACCTACAATTGTATTACCTATATATGCAACAGACACTTGATAGTTATCCCTAACCAAACTCAAGTAGTTAGTCCTTATTATCTACAATCAAGAAACAAAAGAAGCACAACACTGTGGGTTGGCAATGGGGTAGGGTCAGGTTATGGGTGCCTTGTTTCCACCATATGCCATATTCAAGATGGAAAAAACATGAGCGGGGTAAAGGTAGAGGTATATTGTCTTTCTTTAATGAGATGATATCAACATTGATGAGAGTAAGAAAAATGAGAGAAGAAATGAAAAGCTGCAAATGAGAGCATTGAAAAAACACACGAGTGTTTTAGAAAATAGTAATAGGATATATAATAATGATAAATCATGTGTGTGGGGGGAGGGGGGTGGGGTGGGGTAGGCGAGTGAGTAAGATCTGCCCTACTCCATCCTCTTTTTAAGGTTGAAGAAAATTCATATGAGTGCGATTGATTTGGATTGAGATGGGATTTAAACCTTATATTTCTATTTATGCTATTATTGGTTTCATTGGATCATTTGCTAACATTGGAAAGTAAGCCATAAATTGGAATATGATTGGATGGATTTTTATTGAGGTTTACTAATATGGTAACACATTAGGGTTGGGGTTGGATCTACATACAGTTCAGCTTATATGGCAGGCCGCCCATCCAATCACCATTTCGTCGGTGCCCATTGCCTCTTCTCTCACTCGCTACCAACCAGCTCACACTATTAATCATTTATCTAATCCTTTGTCTTGCCCTTCACAATTACTATTATACCCACTCTATCCTTCACCCGATATAAAAGTCAAATGAGTTAGATAACATGGTATTAACTCTCATACACGGCAGTTGGCAATTTGTGTTTTTGTTAAATGACAATTTTGCCCTTCTAGAGAAGTCATGGTTTTTGTCAAATATTCATAAATAAAACAAAATTGCCTTCTTGATGTGAACCAATTGACCCACCACAAGAAAAAAAAAAATTGGTCTTATTTGGCTAACTAAAATAGAAATTTAATTAAATAAATATAAATATGCCTTGCGACATCTCAAAAGTTCTTTCATTTTAAATATATATTTCAATTAAAAGGCATCAGTCTCTCATAGATGCTAATTTTTTAAAATGGGAAATTGTTATTGTTAACTTTTGTGTATGTTGCTGATGATTAACTACGCTAATCTTTATAGAGTAAGTTCAATCTTTGTCTTCTTCTTCTTATTTTTTGTGTGTAAATGAGATAGGTTCATATCAAACCCATGGAGCAAACATCTTCTATCTCACTATGAGCCTTTCATTTTATATGCTACCAAGTACTTTATGTGTCAATTTTAATTTCGTTCAAATACTTTGATTATTTTATAAGAAATAAAAATAAAAAAGACACGTGGCAAGCTAAGATTAGAGAATAGAGGATTTTTATTTCGGACCCATAGAAATCCATTAGAGAAGGTTAGTTATTGAAAGTTGAGCGTTATTTTCTATCTAAATATCTAATCTTAGAGGTTAGGTTCCGTTTTCTTAGAAATACACATTCTCTTTCTATATATAAAGACCGTTTAGGCATGCTGTTATGAAAACTTGTGTGTTTTAAAATATGTGTTTTGAAAACGTGATATTTGTTTAAAATAAGCATTTTAGTATTGTTTATTTGAAACACAATTTTTTAAAGTCTTTAAAAATGCGAGTTTAGGTTGCAAAAAGGCCTAACACACACACCCATATAACTAAAAACAAGTTGGAATTTTTTTTTCTCTCACTTTCTTTGTCTCTCTCTTATTCAAAAGATCGTTCACTGGGGTTCCACGTTATACCCTAGTTTTGGAAATGTAGATATTCATAGTGTTTTGGTAAATTATATCATCGAATATAATAAGTATAAGACAAGTCATACCAATCCTCTTCCATTTTCATATACAAATTCAATTCAATATGGTATATTGATAAATTTTTTTCTTAAAATCCCTTCAATAATACTGTCTTCGAATTAAAACCCGCTTGTTATGATTATGGCTAAATGATTAAATATATCATTACTTAATAATTTAAACTTTTGGAATAATTAATAATTTATCATGATATGAGTGCAATTGATCTTGAGTTTGAATCATGCCTCCGCTTTACTTCCTATTTAACAAGTTAAACATTCTATTTGTTAGGTTCCACTTATTAAGAAAGAGTTTCGTCAATCATCAACACCAAAAGAATAAAATATTCCACCATTTTATTTATGCAAGATTTGAATGTGATATATATTTTATTTTGTTAGTCCGATGTATGTGGGGGATATGGAGGGCACATTGCAATACATCTGCCTTGTGCATGTGATGAACCATATTAAAGGTATATAGAGAGAGAGTTAAACAAATGTTCCGTTTGCACAGAGAAGGATTATTCTTGCTCTATTTGTTAGTTATTACTAGAAAAATATTATTGACTGTTTAATGGTTCTTAAAGATGAAAGTTGCCAGAACATACTCGATATATCGTATGATTCATATCACACATCACAATCACACTATATTTTGTACATATCTCACGTGATACTTAGATAAATAAATCCATATGTAGATCTAATCCAATGATTAGGTGACTAGCTAGGAATAGGATTAACCCTACTTGCATAAAATTTCCACCAAAGACATTTTTTAGTCCATTAATTAAAGAAAACAGTAATGGAAGGAAACCGATTATTGTCTTAGTCAATTAATTAAAACAATCATTATCCTATCAAAAAATAAAAATAATTATGGAACTGATCTCAAGAGTTTCTTATATTATTATAGTATCAATAATACCACAGACACAACAAACTTCATAACTTTTAAAACAATATATTTATGCATGATTAGTGTAATCGCTTTTATATAAGATCATCTATGATGTCCTTTTTATGATACACCAATTAAAACTAATCATCTTAGCAATTGTATATAAAAAAAAAAAATTGTGTATATAAACTTTTTGTTATTAACATGATCAAAAAAGAAAGGCACAAATGGCCAAAAATCGAGGGGGACCCAAATGGTAAAAATGGAAGTGTATCCAAGTTAGCTAATGGTCTCATAGATATTTGGCAAGCTCTCTAAAAAGGGTAGCACTGGAAATCAACAAAACCCAACTAAAGTACACAGATGCATACGTTCCCCTACTCTTAATTCAACCTCTAAAAACCTTTCTCTCTCTCTCCACACCCCATTATACCACCTCCACCACCACCCTTTCTTTATTTCTTTCCTTCCATATACAATGGGAAGAAGAGATACATAAAAAAACAAAAGGTGGTGGTAGATAGATAGATGCATGAGATTGAGCCACAACAAAACATAAATAGTTGACATAAATAAAAAATCTCTCTTTTTCACATAAACCACCACCTTACCTTCTCTTCCTAAATTCTAATCCTTTTTGCCTTTGGCACCAGATTTTTCCTCACCAACCCTCTTTGATTCTCCTTGGGTTCCACGCTCCTCTTCAGGTATAATACAAAACAATGGTTTCCTTTTTCTAAAGTTCCTTGCTTTTTGTTGGAGTTAGTCCATGCTTGACTTGTCCAACTGGGTCTTTGCTCGTGAGCATTCTGCCCAGTTGACGCGCTTGACTCACTCACTGCAATGAAACGTTGCTTTTTTTACATGTTTTGGCTTTCTGGGTTTTCTTCAATCTTGTGTTTTTGGCTTTGTTCAAGAGGGGTGCTGGTGTTTGGAGAATTGGGTTTGTCTTTACTTTAACAACAACTCCAAGAAAGGTGGTAGGTTGGTGGGGTTGACTTTGGTTTATAAGGTCATAGATTAGGAAATCCTCTCAAGGAAATCTTTTGGTGTTTGTTTTGGTTTCCTTAAATTCTAATCCCATGTCTTTTGATGAGTGTTTTAGGTGTTTGTGTCGGCATTTTTTTGTTTTTGGTTTTCTTGAACTTGTTTTATTATTTTTTGGGTTTGAAGCTTTGTTACCCTTCTACTAACTTGTAATTGATACCAACTTCAGCAGCTCTGAAAGGGATAGTTTTTATGTGTTTGTACTGGTTTGTTATTATTCTAGTCCATATGAGATTGGAATTCGCAGTTGGGATAATTGACATTGTTTCACCTGCATTTAAATCGAAGCCAAGCTGGGTTTTTTTTTTTTTTTTTTTAAATGAACCTTCCAGGGGAAATTACTGTTAATATTTTCATCAATGTCTTCCTGTTGTAGTATTGTAGTGTTGTTGAGTACTTGAGATATATCATCTGGGGCATTGTAAGTAAGTGCCTTAAATGTCAACTTTCTGCCATTCCTGTATAGCTTGTTGAGTTGAATTCAGAAATTGTAGTTGATACTAGAGTTAACACTACAAGATAGCCATGGCTGATCTTTCATCCCACCGATCAATCATATATGTAATGATTTCTGAGAAATTGCCCTTAATCTTTGCTCATACTGTTTGAGTGTTTTAACAATTACATGACAATTAAATCTGAAACGTTTTCATAAGGAGGAGTAGAAAATGGGTGTTGTACGCACACCCTGCCAATAACAGCAATCGGTCTTGTAAAGAAGAATTACTCCTTCCTGTAGTAATTTATTTAGGTTCTCTCCTTAAGATTATCATGTATTCACTGTGATGCTTCAAATTGCCAATGCTATTAATCTTATCCTTGGCCATAGGCAAATTATTAATCAACTAATAGTGCTGGTATAACACAATATGCATAATATGCATGGAGCATTTGATTGATGAGCAGATGAAAAATAAATAGAAACAAGGACTTATATATTGAGTTAGGCTTTCTGCTAGTTGAAGTTATTCAAGTTGGAAACTTGCTTTCAAATGAAATACTAGTAAGAGAAAATATGTAGGCAGAAGTCATTATATTCTCCCACTGTTTTTTTTTTGGTTGTGTGTGTATGTTTTGTAATGAATTTGGAGGAAGCTGTCGTTTTGCCCAATTAAGCATATACAAAATGTCTTTGCATCCATTTCCACAAAAGTACATTGCTATACCACTCCAGCATCATAGAGTAAAAAATTCACATCATATGTTGACTATTTTTAAACTCAACTAATGTTGTTCTCTATACTTGTTTGTGACCCTTCATATTTTTATTTTTATTTTTTATATTTATTCATATTTATAATGTATAAGTGCTTATAAGTTGTAATAATTTCTTTAGAAAAGTTTTAATTAAATTCAAAGTGGTTCATCCTTATTAATAGTTGTCATTTTCAAATATTTTTCCTTCTGAACTTGGTTTCATATTGTCATAATTGCTCTGCCTTAAGTGTAGGAGCTTGGTGATATATGAGAAGGGCCGTCCAGATAACTGTTGTGCATTAATTGGAATATCTGAATCAAACTATGGTGAGCTTACGAAGACGCAAGCTTCTGGGACTATGCTCTGGTAAGTCTTTATTGAAAATCTACTACATTGGAATGATTAAGTGCTTCTGTTGAATTCACCCTATACAGTTTGTCCCAACTCAGACTAACTAGCATGATATTTCATTTCAATTCATAGTTAGCATGATTTTTTATTAGAGTTTAAATATAAATACAATTTTCTTTCTTTGTGTTGCTGCTTCTATATACATTTACATTCTGATGAAATAGAGAAGTAAATAACAGTTTTAGTGTAATATAATTTGTTTATTCACCAAAGTTGATTGGCCTCTGCAGGGAAAAGTTCATTCATAGCTCCACTTCCTAGGTTTTTCAATGGAATTACTCCTGAAATTTCTACTCATAATTCCAATCATGTCAGAGTGCATCCAGTGGCTCCAGCTAATGTAAACCAGCCAGTGGGGGTAAGAATTCAAGCCCTTATTTATTTAGTCACATGCATCATTTGTTTAAAAGAAAAAAAAAAAAGTCACATGCATGAGATAGAGGCTAGAGCATTGAGGTTGTTGTTGTTGGTCTGCCTTGATACGAGTTTTTCTTCTCAATCTGTGCTATGTCTTGTAGATTTTGTCTGAAGTTTGTGTTATATACACCACAGGGGAATTTGTAAGTATTTGTATTGCTGTCCACAAAAAAAACCACACGGAAATTTCATTGCGTAGTTACTTCCACCGTAATTTTATGCACTGTGTATTAGTTTTATCACACTGCCTTGGTTATTTATATAAATGTTTTTGGATTGTTGAAGCAAAACAATTAGTTCTGGAAGTAAGGTATTCCAACCTCCAACCCAAAAGAAATTAGAAATGAAAAGAATTTAACGTAGAAGAACTTACTCTGCAGCTTGATGACTTGGTTGGTAAAATTATAAGGATCTTTCTGAATTAGGCAAAAAATGTACCGAAGTGATATGGAAAAGAATTCAGTAATTATAATATCTCCATTTGCATCTAATTCTTGAATAAGTACAATAAATGCATCATTCCATAATAAATTTGGCTATCTTTAAGGAAGTGAGCTCTGAGAAGGAATCTATTTTTTTTTTTTTTGGGGGGGGGGGGGGGTGGGAGGAGTAAGATGGAATAGGATCATCATAAGTACTACGTTGCCATTCCCCCATTAGTTAGCTGAATGAAAGTTAAGGATCTTTTTCATCATTAAGATTTACTCCTTCATTAAATATAAACGGAAAGATTTAGGCAGTAATGATTATATTTCCTCTCTTGTATTTGTGCATAGTATGCAATGTTATGGATTGCTTCCGTCTGTTAAGTAAGTAGTAAGGTACCGTAGTACATATTCAGGATATGATGAATCCACCACAGGCTCTTGGCAAGTCCATTGTGGGCTGGAATTCTGTTTTAGCAAAAATTTTCCTCTGTATAACATTTTTTTAGATAGGATTGTCACAGCGCCGTTGTTTAGTTGTCAAAAATAAAAAGGTTTGGTATTTCAATGCCCCAGACTTGGTTTTCCACCCATGTCATTAGTTCCTAATTACTTTGACCTAGAAGGTAAACAGAAGCGTGTTTTTGAATTATCTATTTTCTGTATATGGAAATTTATAATCCACCCTTTCTTGCTATCTCTGGTGGAATAAATTGGCATGTAATAATCAGATATTCAATTATACATTCTTTATAATCAACGTCTTGAAAAAATTCAGGCACATTAATTTCTATATAAATGATATAATTGCTAACGAGTAAGCTGTATACATCCAATATGCATACTACAAACTTACATTTTACCTTATTTGAATTTTCCCAGAATAGAATAGGACCTGGATCTTCAAATGGATCTGGTTCAAGCTCATCAAAAGAGCAGCCCATTCAACCAGTTGCAGGTTTGTTGGTTCTGCAAATTATGTGTTGTATATATGCTTAGTTAACTATGTCAAAGTGGACTTAAAATTGTTCATTCATGGCCTCTACAAGGGGCATCAGTATGTTGCACTTTTCTTTCAAATTTTCTTTGATAATCTATTAAATGGTCATGCTGAATGCCTAACAGACACAAAAACTTCTTCTTCTTTTTTTAAATTTTATTTTTCAAATAATTTGGTTATGATCATGGTTTTAAAAACTGGAACAGTCAAAGAACCAGAAAAGAGTCTGATCTGGTTTTTAAAACCATGGTTATGATATGTTGGGGGAAAAGTATACACCCAAAGGATCTGAGACAAGGATAGACATAATGGAGAAGGTAGGTGATACAAGTCACGCAACAAGGAAAAAAAATGGGCACATAGAATTATTATAGAACAAGATGAAATTGGTATAGTTTGACAAGGTTTTAAATTCTGTTCTGTTCCAGTTGGAACAGCTGCAATTTTCCATTACGGAGCTTAGATTGGTGCAAAAGGCCCCTCTGTTCCGTAACTTCCCAAATGCAGGACTATTCCGGCCTGTACCAGTGCTCCTGCCCAGATTCCGGCATTCCTGACCGAAATGAATTTGTGGGTAAATATGACAGATTGTGAGAAAAAATGAGATTAGCATGGTGAGAAAAATACAATAAATAAAAAGAAGAAGATGGGAACATAGATTCAGAGAGTCACAGTGAGATTCTGAGAATGAAAAACAATTATGAGCCCATTGATGTTGTGCTTAATCTGTCAAATGGAGAGGAACTTGTTTTGTAACGGAGAAGCTTGCATTGATAATAACAGTTATGTCTCAAACTTTCTCTTTTGAAGGTCTGCCTACTTCAAAGTTCAAACTGAGAGAGCAAAGTGAGATGAGAAGAAGTAAAATACAAAGAGGGAAATGAGATCAGATGAGAGAATTCAATATGTTGTAGGAGTTGGAACTTGGAAATTTCTTGGAAGGTTCGTTGTTTACAAATGCCCCCAACATCTATGTTTACTTATGAAATAACCAAACTTGCCTTTTCTTAATAATTAATTCAATCACTTTATTAGGAATTTTTCTAAAACTCTATATTAAATTCATTAATGTATATAATTTAAATTTAATAATATAGAATAGCCATTAAAAAAAATTAACAATAGTAGTAGTAGTAGTAGTAATAATAATAATAATAAGTAATACATTTTTAATAATGATGTATATATATATATATACACACTATGCATAATCCCGAACGGTGCACCAGTACACACCACTACTAGAGCATTTCGTTCTAGTAACCAATCCAAAACACTCTCCAGAACGGAATTCAAAACTTGACTACCTTCATAAGAAATCCTCCTTTTGAACTCTTCAAATCCCTTTCGTTTGCGAAAGTGTCGGTACAATTTTTTGTAGTATTTAATGATTGCAGTGTGCATTCATTCTTTGGGTAAAAAGTTCAAGGATCTCCTAGACCAAGGTTTAATATAATCTCAACATTTTTATGAGTTTTTATTTTTTATTT